>NC_133658.1:770222203-770355944 GCF_037893015.1 Macrotis lagotis | reverse complement strand
AGTCAACATTATTGAATACCTACCAAAAGGAGTGAATGATAGCTCATGACAATGAGATAGTCAGTTCGAGGAAAACACCATGACACTATCATCAGTGCCTATGATCACATCATGATAAACCATAAGGAATTAATAGAAAAATTTTATGGAGACTTGGAGACTCTTATCATCAATGTACCAAAAGAGTATAAGTTATAATGCTGAATATCTTTAATGTTAGAATAGGATCAGATTACTAGACACGGCAGGGAGTCCTTGGGAGAATGGAGTTGGAAACAGCAATAGCAATGATTACCTACTACTGAAGACTTGCATATCTCATGACTTCATCACAAACACTGTCTTCTGTTTACCTAAATACAATAGAACTTTCTGGATATACTCTCTGAGCAAGCATTATCATCCATTAGAATATTTGATTGTAAGGAGAAGAGACAGAAAGGATATGAGAATGATGAAGGCAATATGTGGTGCAGAGTGCTGCATTGATCATAGACTCATACTCTCCAAGCTAAATATTTCCATTCAGTCAAAGTGATGGCCTCAAGACAAAATGACTACTAGAAGAATTAATGTCAAGAGATTAGAGTTGGAAACAGTGGAGCAAAAAATATTGGGCAGTTTTCAGAGATCTGGTTTACAGAACTACATTTGCTCATCTGGATAAGGACACCCAGAAACATCAAGACAGGTTTGATGAAAATAATTACAGAAAATTACAGAAGATGCTAAATGAAAACCAAGAACTCCACAGGGTTTACCAAAAGGATAGTTCACCCACTTTTTAGAGAGCAACTTTTAATTCCATCAAAAGTAATGTACAATTTAAGCTTAGATAGATACAGGACTCTTGACTAAGTAAGAAGATAGATGCAATTCATTTTTTAAGTAGATAGTAATAATCCAAAATGCTTTTATGCCTTTAAAGTTATTTATGGACCAAAGACTTTTGGTGTCAGCTGCTCAGTGCTAATGGATCCATATTGATCAACAATGGGGACATGATCCTAGAGATTTCCACAGTGTTCTTAAGAGACCATCAGAAATCAATGCATAAATCATTTACCATTTACCTCAAGTTGAATTCAATCAGTACCTAGCTGAAGTTCCAACTGAAGAAGAGGTTTTGAATGCCATTAAATTCCTTTCAAGCAGCAAAGTTTACATCTGAGATCTACAGGGTGGGCTGTCCATTGCTCATTCAAAAACGGATTGAAATTTTCCAGGTTTTATGGCATGAAGAGGTTATCCTCCAAGAATTCAAGGATGCCTCCATTATACATCTCTATAAAGGTAAAGGGAATAGATTGTCCTCTGACAATAAAAGGTGTATTTCCTTGTCAAGTCATTGCTAGTAAGAATCTTAGCAGAGTCCATCTCAAGGGAACAATCCTTCACCTGGAAAATGGTCACTTCCCTGAGAGCCACTGTGGCTTCAGTAAGGGTTGAGGAGGAGTCAATATGGTGTTTGCTGCCCTACAACTCCAGGAAAAATTGCTTGGAGCAGAACAGAGATGTGAGTACAACATTTAGATCTGACCCAGACATTTGATAACCCTCAGTCATGAGGGTTTATGGAAAACTGCAACAAAACTTGCTAGCCTGGAGAATTTTGTCAGTATTGTATGTCAAATTCCCTATGTCATGCTTGCCCATGTTCTGGATGGTGGACAATGCTCTCAAGATTCCCTGGTCAACAAAGGGAAACAAGGATGTGTCCTTGCTCCAGTGCTTTTTAGTGAGATATTTTCAGTCATATTGTCATTCATTTTCCCTGAGGATTAGCTCGGCATCAAGGACAGCCAACACACTGATGACAAATTCTTCAATATGCCAAGCCAAGATCAAATGGAGGGAGTATTGGTTCATGATCTTCTGTTTGCAGATGATTGTGTACTCACTGTAGCCTGTTAAGCTGAGATGCAACAAAGTATTGATTGATTCTCTACTGTGTGTGCTAATTTTGGTCTATCAATAAACACCAAGAAAACACAGGTGTTTTATCAGCCAGCAACAAACAATCCATATGTGGAGACATCAATTATAGCAAATGGAGAAATTTTGAGTATTATAGACAATTTTATTTACCTTGACAGTGTCCTTTTCAGGGAGGTACACATTAGCACAAGCATAGCAAGAACTACTTCAGTGTTTGGAAGACCCAAAATAAAGTGTGGGAGAGAAGAGACTGACTGCCAAACTGAGTTTACAGAACCAGTACACTGACCTGATTTGTTGTATACCTGTGAAACCTGTACAATCTACTAGCACCATGTTACGAAACTGAATTACTTCCATTTAAATTGTCGTAAGAAGATTCTGAAGATCACCTGGAAGGGAAGATGCCAGACACCGAGGTCCTTTCACAAACTAAACTGGCTAACATTCCAACATCACAGAGTGCAACTATGATGGGCTGGGCACACTATTACAATGCCAAAAGTATACTTGACAAAAAGACTATTTTATGGGGAATTCACACCTGGCAAGAGCACCCAAGGGAGTCAGAAGAAGCAATAATGGGACACCCTAAAAGTCTATCTTAAGAACATTTGAATTGATTGTACATCATGGTATACATTAGCACAGGACCACCCAGCATGGCATGTCCTCATCAGTGAGGTTGCTTCACTCAATGAGGAAGGAAGTACTGAAGCAGCTTAAGAGAAATGTGACATCCATAAGTTTAGAACAAGCACCCCTGGTGTTGACATGGACTATTTGCACAAGACCTGTGGTAGAGCATATTGAGCTCATATTCTTCTGATCAGTCATAGGAGGACACACTACAATTTGACATAGTGCTGTCATTTTGTTATTCTTTGATAATAAAGGACAATAACCAGTGAACCAAACAACCAGCCAGAGATGGTAGCATTAACATTTAAAGAAGAAAAAGAAATTGAAGAAATCAGAATAGTTAATGAAGAAACAAGACTCTCACTTTTTAAGGATGTGATGGTGTACCTACAGAATTTTACAAAATCATTTAAAAAATCATAGGCAGAAATTAGCACCTTTAGCAAAATCACAGAATACAAAATAAACCCACATAATTCTCAATATTCGGTACATTATAAATGTGATACAGCAGAGATAGAAAGAGAAATCACACTTAAAATACCTTCAAACATCATAAAATACATGGGAGTCTACCCACCAAGACAGACTCAGGAACTTTATGAAATCAACTATAAAATACTTTTTTCACAGAAATAAAATCAGATTAAAATTACTGGATAAATGTTAATTGCTCATGGATATGCTTACCTATTATGATAAAAATGATGATTCCATATAAATTGAATTACTTCTTTTATGCCAGACTAATCAAACTTTCAAAAAAATTACTTTATCCAGCTAGGAAAAAATATAACTAAATTCACATGGAGGGAAAAAAAAGATGAGGAAATCAAGGGAATTAACGAAAAATACAAAGTCGGCCTAGCCACACAACATCTAAAATTAGATTATAAAGCATCATCAAAACTGTTTGGTACTGGCTAAGAAATAGAGTAGTGCATCAGTGGAATAGATTATGTGATAAAGAGACAACAGTAAATGACAATAGTAATCTACTGTGTGATAAATCCAGCGTTTCCATCTTCTTGGATAAAATCTCACTCTTTGGTAGAAACTGCTGGGTAAACTGGGAGATAGTGTGGCAGAAACTAGGCAAAGACTAATATCTCACACCCTATTCTAAGATTAAGTCAAAATTGGTTCAAGATTTAGGCATAAAGGTTGATTTAATTAGACAATTAAGAACAAGGAATAGTTTACCTGACATATCTATGGAAAGGGAAAATATTCATAACCAGAGATAGAGAACAATGTGAAAAGCAATTAAATAATTTGATTACATTAAATTAAAAAGGTTTTGCACAAAGTCAAACAAGATTAAAAGGAATGTAATAAGTTGGGAAACAATTTTTACAACTAGTGTTTCTTACAAAGGACTCATTTCTAAAATATATAGAGAACTGAATCAAATTTATTAAAAAATCAAGCTAATCCCTTATTGGATAAATAAGCTAAGGATATGAAAATGAAATTATCAGATGAAGAAATCAAAATTATCTATAGTCATATGAAAAATTAATATAAATCATTATTGATTAGAGAAATGCTAATTAAAACACCTGTGAGGTACTACTTCATTGCTCTTATTGGCCAGTATGACCTGAAAGCAAAATTATAAATGTTGGAGGTAATGTGGGAAAATTGGTACACTCATGCATTGTTGGTGTAGTTGCAAACTGATCTAATCATTTTGGAAAGGAATTTGGTATTCTGCCCAAAGGCAATAAAAATGTTCATATACTTTGATCTATCAGTGACACTACTGGGTCTGTATCCTGAAGAGATCACCAAAAAGAGGGAAAATCACACATGAATAAAGATATTCATAAAGCTCTTTTTGTAATGGCAAAGAATTGTAAATTGAGGGTATGCCCATCAAATGGGAAATGGTTGAACAATTTGTGGTGTATATATAAATATTTATAATTATACATACATACATACATATGTGCATGCATGCATCTATACACATGTGTATATATACGTGTGTGTGTGTGTGTGTGTGTGTGTGTGATGGAACACTATTGTTCTATAAGAAATCATGAGGCATGGATTTCAGAAGTTCCTGGAGAGACTTGCACAAATTATGATGAATGAAATGAGCAGAATCAGATGAACATAAAATTAACTAATAGAAACAACAATGATCAACCATGATAGTCTATTCATTTCAGCAGTATAATAATCAAAAACTATTTTAATAGACTTGTGATGGAAAATACCATCCATATCCATATCCAGAGAAGGAACTTTGGAGATGAAGACCAAAACTTATCATCCTCATGTTTTGTTCAAATTTTCTTATATATTATGTCATTTTTTTCTTTCAAATGCTTTATTTCTTCCTTTTGGATCTGATTCTTCTCTCACAATATGATCAGTATGAATCTCTGTTTTGCACAATTATAAATGTAAAAACTTGTATCAGATTGTTTTCTGTCATCTGAAGTGAGGAGGGAAGGGAGGAAGGGAGTGAGAAAAATGGAACCTTGAAATAAATAAAACCTTGAAATGAATAAAACTTTGAAAATAAAAATATTGTTAAAAATGATCATTGCATGCCATTGGAAAGACAAGTAAATAAAGTATTAATAAAGAGAAAGCTTTAAAAGAGTTTGACATCCATTTTTGATAATTTTTTTATGTTTTTTGAAATACCATTTCTTAGCTTTTAAAAAGGAAAGCAAAGGCAACTAGGTGATGCAGTGAATAGATCACAGACACCTAACATTTACCTAGCTGTGTGAACTTTGGCAAATCTTTTAACTCCATTTCCTTAAATAAAAGTTTAAAAAAATTAAATAAGGAGGAAACAGTGGTAACAAAGAACAAGAAAAAATATTCATTAAAATGTCATCCTAGGCTAATGATATTCCCTACTTTATCTTGTCCAGGGATATTTGACTAGTCTTGAGGAATGTAGAGAAATGACCAGAATAAAAGGAAATTTTGGTAGCTTGATAATGTTTGAATGGCTAATCTAAATAACTGTGATTAATGAATTGCTGTTAATACTGTGAGAACAAGAAGACTATCTCAGGGATTTCTTCTGAAAACTATTATTATTATTTTTGATGCTTTTAAATGACTGTATTAATGAGTAAATGACCAACAACTTTTATCTGAGACAATAATGTGATAGGACAGTTAAATGAAGCAATCAAAGAAAACTGAAGTGAAAGGACATCCAGTTGAATGAATACAGGAAATTAGGTAATGAAAGAAATTGGTGACTATAATCAGTAAGATCTGAGTTAAAAGCCAGTTGTTTGGTCCTGGGAAGGTCATTTAACCTCTTTCTAATACTAGAGTTGCCTCAACTATAAAATAGGGATACTAATACTACCTACCTCCCAAGCTTGTTGTAAGGACATTAGATTATGTCTCAATCCATTTTTGCAGTGTCTGGTATGTAGTAAGTGCTTAATAGATCCTGCCTACCTCCCCACCAATTATATTAATCAGAAGGAAAAGTTGATAATACCACTGAATTTTCCTCTCAAAAATTCAATCTGAAGTATTGTCTCCAGTTCTGAGATTTAAATTTAAATTTAAAGAAGAATTTAAAACATTTAAAGAAGTACATTGATGATACAACCTTTCGAAAAATAAAAACAGGGACATTCAGGAACTTGAAATTATACAAATGATTCATTGCAATTTCAGCAAATGTTGAATAATAACTGCTGAGTGAAAAATGCTTTTCCAAGTGTTTGTCCAGAGTAACCAACAACACAACATTAAAAAGTTAGAAAGGGCTTCTGACCTCATGCAGTTTATCATATACCTAAAAAGAAATTGCCTCTTAGACTTCTTGTCTCTTCTCTAAGGATATGACTTCTCTCTCATCACACCCAATTTGGATCAAGGTACAACATGGAAACAAAGTAAAGCCTGACAGATTGCTTTCCGTTGGGGGTGGGGATGGGTGTAGGGAAGTAAGATTGGGGGGGAAATTGTAAAACTCAAACAATATCTTTAATAAAAATTAATTTAAAAAATGTTGAAAGAACTGACTGTAAACAGTCGGAGGAAGAAAAGATTGCAGGGAATATACTAGCTGGTCTTCAATTTCTTGATTAATTGTTAAGTATATAGGTTCATTTTGTTTGGGTACATTTGGGTACAATTGTAAGTGATGAATGTCAACTGCAGACAAGAAGAATTATGCTTGATTTAAAGAAAATATTCCTACCAATCGGTATTTTTAGGAGTCCAATAGATTGCCTTTTGGAAAAAATGAATATTCCAATTCACCAATTCAGGTGTATATTCAATAAATAAGTATTTATTAAGTACCTTTTGAATGTCTGGCACTGTTCATTGTAAACATATTTTGTTATTATTAACAGCAAGTATAGGATCAGTAGGAGATCTAGTTACCTCATTAGTCTTATATTCTCATTCTCTCCTTTCTCCTGATATGTTCCAAAAGGTTGATGAAGGCATCAAGGGAAATTTTTAATTTTATATTAATATAAGTAATAATTAATGAGCACTTAAATTAGATCATCTCTTGCATGCTTTATTGAAGTCCTGTGCTATCTTCTAGCAAAATGTTGCCCTAACTTTTTGATTCAATAGGGAAATCTAGTCATAGTGGACAAAGTGACAGATACTAGATAAAAAAAATAGAGGAAACAAAATTATGTTTTGAGTCATAGGATCAGGAATATGCTGCTAAATGCTGAAGAACTGATTCTCAGATGGGGGAAAATATATGCCTGACACAGTTTTAAACTTAATCTAAATTTTTGCTATCTTCTTCATTACTTTCTCAAGACAATCAATAAAACCATAAATCAAATCTTGATTTATCCTATTTTTAAGATGCAAAGGTTCAGAAGAAAATGTAACTATTGACTCTCATGAATTTGCACTAGCTGACTCTAGCATACAATTGCATAAAACCCTCAAAAAATAAAGTATTTCATATCAGAAAATGGAAAAACAGCCAAAGGCCAAGGAGAAATCTGAAAATCACTCAAATTTTAAAAGGAGATGAAAAGTAAATAAATATATTATTAGTGTGTACTGCAATAACTGAAATGCCATGTAACTAACCTACATTAAATTCAAATCACATTTTAAAGGTTACAAATCATTTGGTTTTATCCACATCATATTTTTTATCCTCCCACAGGTAGAAGAATAGAGAAATACACAAACACACACACACACACAAACACACACACACACCTATACTCATACACATCCACAGCACAGAAACACTTGCCCAGGGAGATAGAAATCATTGAGGAAGTAGTATATATTCCTTAAAATATGACCTCTTTGAGAACAGGTACTTTAGTCACCTTTCTTTGTATCCTCAGGACTTAGTACAATATCAGTAAATAGTAGGTATCAAATAAATGTTGACATTTTTTTTTAGTTTTTTTGCAAGGCAAATGGCGTTAAGTGGCTTGCCCAAGGCCACACAGCTAGGTAATTATTAAGTGTCTGAGGTTGGATTTGAACTCAGGTACTCCTGACTCCAGGGCCGGTGCTCTATCCACTGTGCCACCTAGCCGCCCCTAATGTTGACATTTTTAAAGAAAACTGTTAAGCAAACAAATTAGTTAGAAAATATTAATTCATTTTAAAGGTTACCTAAACTTTAATTCAGATGCTTTAAAATAGGCATTAAACCCTTGTTGATCTTATTATTTAAAAATCAATATAGAAATAAGGAAAGAACAATTTCCTTCATAGATATGCAACCTTCACTGGGCTAATATGTAGCAGCTGCTTAACAGCTATACAGACAGAACACTACAGGGAAAAATTTTGGCAGGTAGAATGCAATTACCCAAATTGGAACTTGTCCAGGTCTATGGGGCAAGTACCCCTTACTCTTCTGAAAATTGCTTTCAAATCTTTAATAACCATATAAAGGTTAAAATATCATTATTATCTTTCATCCCAATTATGTATTTATTGCTTTTATTTAGAGAAAATGAAAATTAATTTGTAAAATTAATAAGTAGAATAAAGTTCATACTTTCAATGGGTGAAATAGTTTAGTAAATTCCAGAAATTTTTACAATATTTTATAGAATATATTAAAGTTTGTAGGAGAAATATGTGTGAATGTATGTATGAATATGAATCTATATGAATGTATAGTAGTTTGCTCCTATGTTTATCTCATTTCATGGAAATGGACTTATGGTCTAAAATATTATGATAGCAGAACACAAGTTCTGAACCATACTGGAAAATCTTTATATATGGGCCCATAAGAAACTATCTGGTTTCCAAGGATCAAATTTTTTTGGTATAGAGAAAATCATTAATTCTAGGAGGATGATCATTAAATAAAGAAATCTTTGCCAGACTGCTGCTGAGGGGATGGGAGTGAGAAAGTGAGAAGGGAAGGTAGAAGGAATTTTTGTAACTTAAAAATATACATATGTATATGAATGAATGTTGAAAAGCTTTCTAACATGTTTTTGTTAAAATAAAATATCAATATAAAAGGAAATCTTTAGCATTACCAATCATGAAGCAAAGATAAATCATAATGGCCCTTGCTCCTATGATGTCCCTTTCCACTTATATAATAACAGTAGAATAGTGATGCAAAAGGAAAGAGAGGAGCTGGGTTTAGGTTTTTTATTCACATCAGCTTAGCATTTTTTGGTTTATATATGTTCAATGAGTTTTCCTGGGACTGAAGGAGTTTAGTTATACCTTGCATAATTTTCATACTGTAATTTAAATGAGAAGAAAAAAGACATTGATGTTAAGACAAATTTTGAATCACAAATGTTCTATGGTAAGTGCACAAAAGAATTGGCAGAGTGGATATTTTCATATACTCAAAGTCAAAAAGATCTATAATTTCATGGAATCTATTCTTATCTCTCATTGTAGTATTTCCTTTTACCCTTACCAAAAAATAAAGACCAAAAAAATCTTTTGGAAATTCTCTTGTGAAGGATGAAGAGGGCAAAAATTTATAAGCAAAAGACAGTAAGATCCTTGAAATAATGAGATATCAAACTTTAATATTTACTAATTTCAAAGCACAAATGAATTTTCAATGTAAAGATGACAGCACAAATTACTCTGGGAGATATGGTAGAAGAGAAAGAGGCTGGCAGACTTTATTAAAGACTATTGTCTCTATCAGGAAGATTTACACATGGGGAGTATTGAATGATATTATACTAATTTAAACCAAGTTTTATTTTAACAATATGAGAGTTTTTCCAATATGAGAGTTATTTCTTTATTTGTTTTTTTAAAAATTTCCCCCAGCTACAGGTAAAAACAACTTTCATCATTTATTCCCAAAATCTTGAGTTGTTAATTCTCTCCACTCATCCTACCCTACTCCTCCCATTACTTGATTACTTAGTGTAGAATATCATGTTGTCAAAGTAACCATAACTATCCTCCTCACAAAGAAAGAGAACTCCAAGAAAAATAAAAGTGAGAAATAAGAAATGCTTGTCTATATTCAGACAAGATCAGATGTCTTTGGGATGAATAGCTTTCTTTTTCGTAAGTCCCTTAGAGAAATTGCTTCAACTTTTTTTCCCATAGTTGCCATTACTAGCTACATTTCCTTGTTTCTCTCACACCCATTTATTCTTCTCTCTCTTTCCTTTCACCCTATCCTTCCTCTATTGTATGTTGTATCTGACTGGCATCACCTGATATACCCTCTCTTCTATCATCTATACCACCCCTTCCCTCCCCCTGTTCCATTTCTCTCATCCCTTTCCTCTCCTATTTTTCTCAAGGGTAAGATAGATTTCTATACCCATTTGAATGTGTGTGTGTGTGTGTGTGTGTGTGTGTGTGTGTGTGTGTGTGTTAGTCTTTCTCTGAGTTACTACTGCTGAGAGTAGGTCCACTCACTCCCGCTCTTCTTCCCCTTCCCCAGTTCCACTGCAAAGTTTTCCTGCCTCTCTTATGAAAAATAACTTACCCTATTCCACCTCTCCTTTCCCTTTCTCCCAGTATATTCCTTTATCAAAAGATATATATATATATATATATCTTTTGATATATATCATACCTTCAAATACAATTTACTGCTTGTTTATATATGTTCCTCCTAATTGCCTTAATAACTGAGGAAATTCTTATAAGTTGTTATCAGTATCATCTCTCCATACAGGAATCCAAACAGTTCAATATTCTTAAGGCAATATGGAAGGGAGACTTCTGGGGCAGAGTCAAGATGGTGGCTTGAAGATAACAAGCTCCTGGAAACCTTTCCCTACCAAACATAAATGAATCCTCTTCACTGACACACACACTACAGGTCCCACCAAGAAAAGAAAAGATTCCAAGAGGTTTTCAAATGAAGACATCATAGAGGATCTTCAGTGAAGGTCTGTCTCTTTGGGGGGAAAGAGAAAGAAAAGTCCAGGTGGCAGGAGAGCAGATAAAGCCTGCAGGAGGCTTTTAGCCACATTGCAATCCAGGCCCCAACAGCTTAATAATAACAGAGGTACCATCAACTGGATAGCAAGCCAGCAGGGAGGATCCCAACCCCATACACATTCTGAATCCAGAAACACCAGGGTAGAAGACTGGGTTGAGAACAATCTTCTGTTAAGTCAGAACCTGGACATAAAGGTGTGTGTTTGGGGGGGGCCTCTGCAAAGGCAAGGCCTGGACTGCCTAGGCAACATCTTGGCCAACAACAAGCTGGGGATCAGACCCCAGCCACAGCAAAATAAACCCTTTGATCTATACTCCATATACTCCAGCAGCAGAATTACAACAACAAAGATGAGCAAAAAAGTGAAAAGAGCACTCACTATAGAAAAGTACTTCACAGATAAAGATGACGGCAATGCTATGTCTGAAAAAGAAAGCTGTGAAACATAACTCACAGGAGAAGCTACAAAACAGTCTATAAATTGGACTCAAATACAAAAGCTCATTGAAAAGCTTAAAAAAGAATTTAAAAACCAAAAAAAAGAGGAAGAAGGAAAATGGAATAAAGAAATAAAAGTCATGCAGGAAAATTGTGAAAAGTTGACCAGAGAATTCAACAGATTTAAAAAAGGGAACACACAAGGTAATTGAAGAACATAAAAGCCTAAAAACTAGAATTGAACAGTTAGAAACCAATGAATCTACAAGACTACAAGATTCTATCAAAAAAAAAAATTAAAAGGCTGAAAAAATTGAAGAAAATGTAATGTAGGGAAAATGAATGACCTGGAAAACAGATGCAGGAAAGATAATCTACAAATCATTGGACTACTATAATGCCTGGATGAACAGAAGAACCTGGTAAACATCATGCAGGACATTCCAAGTGAAAACTGTCGCAATCTACTAGAACAAGATAACAATATAATAATTGAAAGAATCCACAGAACTCCTCCAGAAAGAGACCCCAAGATAAAAACTCCAAGGATTGTAATAGCCAAATGCCAAAACCCTCAAACAAAAGATAAAATATTGCAAACAGCAAAAAGAAAACAATTCAAATACAAAAGGGACACAATCAGACTAACACAGGATCTATCAGCCTCAAAACTGAAGTATAGGAAGAACTGGAATAGAATATTTCAGAAAGCTAAGAACCTGGAATTACAACCCAGAATGTAATACACTACAAAATTCAGCATATATTGCCTGGGGAAAAGATGCATGTTCAATGAAATACAGGACTTCCAGAATTTCCTTACACAAAGACCAGAACTCAACAGAGAATTCAATTGCCAAGTACATGACTGAAGAATTACATAAAAATAGTAAATGAAAAAGGAAACTGAAAAAATAAAACTGTTTTAAACAAATGTTGGTCCCTAAAAGGGAAGATATAACAATTTTAACTCATTAGAACTTTACTTCTCTAAAAATAATTATAGGGTAGAATATAATTGAAGCACCTTGTTTAATGAGGGCATCATAAACTGCAAGGACCTGAGAAAGTGTCTCTTTTACTATGCAATCATTTGTAAAGTTCTCAGGGAGACCTCCAGACCTTGCCAGTACTTAGGGATCTCCAAGATACTTTCAGTTAATTAGATCAGGATGCTTTACTTAACAAGGAGTTAAGTACACTGGGTGGGAAAGGGGTGGAGAGGTAAAGTGGGAAATAAAATAGGCCAGGAGGAACAACACAAGGAATTCAGGAAATGATAGGACTTTAGAGGATATTTTGGCTTATGAAGATAATTGTGTGTACTTGAAAAGGGAGCAAAGTAAAAATTGATTATAATTATAATTTGATGCATTTTGTGTCAATGTTGCTTATCAAACAATCAAATAAATCTGTGAAGTTATCTTGATAACAATAGAAGCACATTAGAACATCAAGGAAGGAGGCACCAAGATTCATAATTTTAGAGTTAAAGAAGGGAGATTCTAATTGCTGTATAAATTCTGTTCAATAGATTTAGGCCAGTGAGAAAATAAGATACATTCTCATTTAGCTTTAAAAATCCAACTTAATCTACAAGGAAGGGGGGAGGACTGGGAAAGGGAAAGATAAGGGAGGAAGGGACTGATAAAAGGGAAGCGAAGGTACAAGTGGGAATAAACTGAAACTTATATTTTTAAAACATAAATCAAAAGGTAAAAGTGGTAAAATTTTGGTGAGGAGGAATAATAGAAAAAGAAAGAGATAAATATATATATGGAGAAATATAGAATTAGTAGTCTTAATTGCAAATGTGAATGTGATGAAATATTCCATAAAACAGAAGTGGGATAGAAAAATGAATTAAAAACAAGATTCCTACAATATGTTGTTTACAAGAAAACACATTTGAAGCAGAGAGAGAGATACATAGGGTAAAGGTAAAATGTTGGAGCAAAATGTATTATGCCTCAGCTGAAGTAAAAACATCTGTGGTAGAGATTCTAGTCTCAGGTAAAGTAAAAGCAAAAATCAATCTCAATGGGGCAGCTAGGTGGCACAGTGGATAGAGCACCAGCCTTGGAGTCAGGAGTACCTGAGTTCAAATGTGGCCTCAGACACTTAATAATTACTTAGTTGTGTGGCCTTGGGCAATCCAATTAACCCCATTTGCCTCGTAACCCCCCCCCCCCCACCAAATCAATCTCATTAATAGGGATAAGGAAAGAAACTACATCTTCTTAAAATGCACAATTAGAAATGAAGCTTTATCATTACTAAATATATGTGTACCTAGTAGGATAGCTTCCAAATTCCTAGAGGAAAAGTTGAGTGAATTACAAGGAGAAATAGAGAGCAAAACTTTAATAATGGGAGTCCTCAACCTGCTTTTCTCAGAACTAGATAGATCTAACAACAAAATAAACAAGAAGGAAGATAAGAAGGTGAATGAAATTTTTGAAAACTTAGATATGAGAGACCTCAGGAGAAAATTTAATGGGAACAGAAAATAATATATCTTTTTCTCGGTGGTACATGGCACCTTCACCAAAACTGACTATCTACTAGGGCATAAAAAAACTTAAAATCAAATGCAGAAAGGCAGAAATAATATACTCTTCTGAGATAATGATACAATAATAATTACATATAATAAATGGACAGGGAAAGAGAAATCAAGAACTAATTGAAAATTAAGTAACTTTATTTTAAATAATTGGCAGATCAAGCAGCAAATAATAGAAATAATCAATATATCCAAGAAAATTTTAATAATGACACATCATACAAAATGTATGGGATATAGCCAATACATTTTTGAGGGGAAACTATGAATCTCTAACTGCCTATATGAATAAAATAGAGAAAGGAGAGGTCAATGAATTGGGTATGCAACTAAAAATAACTAGAAAAAGAATAAATTAAACATCCCCAATTGAAAATAAAACACCAGAAATTCTGAAAATCAAGGGAGAGGATTGCTGGCCAAGATGGTGGAAAGAAGACAGGCACAGTTCTAAAGTCTCCTGATCTTTCACCATCTATGATATGAAACAAACCTCTTAACAAAAATTCAATCCACAAAACTCAGAAAGAAAAGCCAGGAGAAATAGCATCAACCTCAGGATTTGTCTTTCACAGAAGTTGGTGAGTCCAGGCGCAGAGGGTGGATTAACAGCTGGGTCCTGGGAGCTTGAGGGTCTGAAAGCCAGATTTGCTTGATCGGTGGTGGAGCTAGACTGTGGGGGGGTTTAGGTCAACTCGGGAGCAGAGACATTGGTGTTGGCACTGACTGTCTAGAGCTTGCCAACAGGGCTGGGGGGAGAGTTCCAGTGCAGGAGAGCTGCAAACATAATCCCTGGGCTCCTCTGGTTTGAGGAACTCCTAGTGCAAACCTCCATTGCAACTGAAGCCTCTTCCCAGAACAAACAAAATTACAGACTACTTCTGCCCCAGGCACAGGTGTGTGAGCAGAAGAATCAGGCCAGCTGAAAGTAGGGAGAGTGATGACCTCAGCCCAGGGTAAATCACAGCACCGATTGAAGATAAAAGTATTTAACAGATTCAAGCACTCCCTCCAGGCTAATGGAGAAGGCCTCAATCAAGGTCAAAGACATTCCAGAGAAAGCAACCAGCACCTCCTACTGGCCAGATGGAGATATTGCATTTAGTGAGTAAAACCTCCAGAGATCCCAACACCAAACCTCTGTCAACCAGCCCCTCCCCAACTCAAGGTCTTAGCAGAATGAAGAAAGGTCAGCAAAAAGGTTGATCCATACAAAAATTCTTGGAATGAAAAGAGCCTAACTCAGAGACACCTAGAACCTCTGAAGAGAATATGATCTGGTCTCAAGCGCAGAAAGACTTCCTTGAAGAAATAAGGTAGGAATTTTAAAAATCAATTGGAAAATTTGGAACAGTCAATTAACACCTTGCAATAAGAAAACAAATCATTGGAAATTTCATTTGGAGCAAAAACTAAAGGAAAATAATTCAGATCAATTGGACAAATTCAAAATGAGAATAATTTTCTCAGATACTCAATTGGACAAATGCAAAAATAAAATAATTCTCTCAAAACATCAATTGGTCAAATGGACAGCTCTTTCAAAAACAGAATTGACCAATTGGAAAAGGAGTTGCAAAAGGTAAATGAAGAAAATTCTCTCTAAAAAAAAGAATGGAGTCTGCATAAACTAATGACTTCATGAGACAGAAAGATCCTGTTAACCAAAATGAAAAAAATAGAAAAAATACAAGAAAATATAAAACACTTTATCAACAAAACCACTGACCTTTAGAATAGATCGAGGAGAGGCAACCAGAGAATTATTGGACTTCCTGAAAACACTGAAGAGAAAAACACCTGGACTTAATATTACAGGATTTAGTGATGGAAAATTGCTCTGATATCATGGGAGCAGAGGACAAAGTAGTTACTGAAAGAACACATTGATCCTTTCCAGAAAGAGATCCACACCAAGGAATGTTGTGACCAAATTCCAGAACTATCACATAAAAGATAAAATAATGGAAGCAGCCAGAAAGAAACAATTTAAATATGAAGGAGCCACAGCAAGGATTACACTGGACCTGGCAGCATCAAGATTAAGGGATCAAAGGGCCTGGAACAAGATATTCTGAAGAGCAAGGAAGCTTGGAATGTAGCCAAGAATCCAATATCCCGCAAAGCTGAATTGTATTTTCAGGGGAAAAATGGACATTTAATGAAATGGAAGAATTCCAGAAATTCCTGATGAAAAGACCAGAGGTAAATAGAAAATTGGGACATCAAACAGGAGTTTCAAGAGATGCATGAAATGGTTAAAAAAGGGAGCCTAAAGAAAATAAAAACTGCTATCCAATAAGTTGAAACTGGCTATATCCCAACATGGGGAAAAGATTCTCATAATTCTTGAGAATTGTAACTCTAACAGAGACAATATGCCTAGCTAGAATTGATGGACACTCATGACTTATCCATGAGACTGCTTTCCAATGGGATGAAACTGGCTATAACACTACTTGGGAGAAAGGCTCTAATAACTCTCTTAAGAATAGTAACTATATTAGATAGAATATACTTAGCTAGAAGTGATGGATACTCAGAATTTTCTTTGATTCAGATAGTAGTATTCATGTACCATAAATTGTTTAACCATTCCCCAATTCATGGGTATCCCTCAATTACCAATTCTGTGCCATTACAAAAAGGGCTGCTATGAATATTTTGAAACATGTAGGACTTTTTCCATATTTTACAATTTATTCTGGATAAGTCCTAGAATTGAAATTGCTGGGTCAAAGGGTATGAAGAGTTTTATTGCTCATTGCCATAGTTCCATATTACTCTCCAGAAAGTTTGAAACCTTTTGCAGCTAAACCAGCAAAGCATCAATGTCCTAGTCCTCCCACAACATCTCCAACATTGATCATCTTCCCTTTTTCTCATCTGGGATATTATTATATTATATATTATTTTATATAGTATATTATTACTATGTATTATAAAATAGGTATGATATGATATGATACCTCAGTGTTGTTTTAATTTGCATTTCTCTGATCAGTACTGATTTGAAGCATTTTCATATGCTTATATATAGCTTTAATTTCTTCATTTGAAAACTGACTGTTCATATCCTTTCACCATTTATCAATTGGGGAATGACTTGTCAACTTAATAAGTTTGATGCAATTCTCTATATAGTTTAGAAATGAGCCCGTTATTAGAACTCCTAGTTGTGAAGATGGTTTTCCAGCTTTCTGCTTTTCTTCTAATTCAATTTTGGCAGCATTGATTTTTATTAGTGTAAAAGTTTTTTTTAATTTAATTTGTCAAAATTATTCATTTTGCAGGTTATAATGTGCTCTGCTACTTGTTTGATCAAGAATTTATCTGGTTTCCATAGATCAAATAGAATATTTTTGGTCTATTAATTTATCTATGGCATCGCTCTTTATGTCTAAATCATATTCCCATTTGGACCTTATTTTGATATAGGTGTGATATGTATAGTTTTTGCCATACTATTTTCCAGTTGTCGCATCAATTTTTGTCAGATAGAGTCCTTATCCCAGAATCTGATGTCTTTGGCTTTGTCAAACTGTAGACTGCTGCAGTTATTTACTGGTTTTTATTTTGAATCTATGCTAATCCACTGATCTATTACTCTATTTCTTAAACAGTACCAGACAGTTTTGATGACTGTCACTTTATAGTATAATTTTAAATCTGGTAGAGCTAGGCCAGCTTCCTTTATATTTTTTAATAGATTCCTTTGCTATTTTTTTACAGATGAATTGTGTTATTATTTTTTTCTAGCTCTGAAAAGTATTTATTTGGTAGTTTTATTGGAAAGGCACCGAATAAGTAATTTAATTTTGGTAGAATTGTCATTTTTATTACTTTAGCTAGATATAACCATGAACATTTGACATTTTTCCAATTACTTAGATCTGACGTTATTTGGGTGAGGAGAGCTTAATAATTGTGTTCATACAATTTCTGGATTTATCTTGGGAGGTAGATTCCCAAGTATTTAATTCTATCTACAGTTATTTTAAAATAAATTATGCTTTCTATCTCTTGTTCTTGGGCTTTGTTGTTCATATAGAAATGCTGATGAGTTATGTGGATTTATTTTATATCTGGCAACTTTGCTGAATTAGTTAATTGCTTCAAGGAGTTTTTTAGATGATTTTCTCTGGTTCTCTAGGTATACAATCATATCACCTGCAAAGAATGAAATCTTTGCTTCCTCATTGCCTATTTTGGTTCCTTCAATTTCATTTTCTTCTCTTATTGCTAGTGGGCATCCTTGTTTCACCCCTGAATTTATTGGCAATGCTCCAAGTTTATTTCCATTATGTATAATTTTTTGATGATATTAGATAGATACAAATTATTATTTTAAGGAAAACTACATTTATTCCTATTATTTCTAGTGTTTTATGAAGGAAACTAGTCACAGTTTGACTATTCAGTAAATACATTAAATACATCACACCAATGTATGTGTTTATACATGTTTATACATATACATGCATTTACAAACATTCAGTAGTGGTCAGACTCTAGAGAAGCATGGAATGACTTATGGGATCTGATGCTGAGCAAAGGGAGTAGAGCCAAGAGAACAATTTACACAACATTATGAGATGAACAATCTTGATGGAAGCAACTCCTCTTGGCAGTCCAGAAAGCTAGGAAAACTATACCTGACAGTTTATGGACTATATCAAACCCAACCAGAGGAAGAAAAACAAAGCAAAAAAAAAAATACACAGGAAAAAACCACTCCTACTGAATCTGATGAACACTTTATAAAAACATATTTCTTATGTATCTCTTTCCCTTGATTCTAATTCCACAGGCCTAAAATTACTAATTTGTAAATAAGTTTAACAAAGTATATATGTAAAATACTAACCTGACCTTTGCCAACTAAGGAATGGGAAGTGACAGTGGAGGGCAACTTTGTAACTTGGAGGGAAACCCTACAAATGGATGAAAATAAATAAGTAAATAGGGCAATATGGGAGTTATTTCTGAATCAGTATTCTTTATAAAATAAAATCAAACTGTCATTGGTCTGGAAAAAAGATCAAAAGTTGTATATAAATTAAAAGAAAATAAATAAAAGAAAAGATTATATGCTATTAAAACAACTCAGAATAGTTGCATATTAAAATATTTGGGTTGGGGGATGAGAAATAAGTCAAAGAATCAATGTAAACTTTTAAAATTACCTCCAGCATTTTAAACTAATGTGAATCCATTACCATAATGAAAAGTGAAGAGCTTAGATACTGTTTTGTTCACAAAATATAGTTGATCTCTTTATTAAAGGAATAGAGAAATAGATGACCAGGGGACTTCTGTTTTATAACAGAAACCCATTTGTTGGAATATCAGGAGCAGTATTATCTCATAAAGTTTATCATATTAGTGAAATGAGCAAAAAAAATCGGAAAACTGCAAGTACTATAAAGTCTGTGGATAAACAGGAACATAAATTTTCTTTTAGTGGTGATATAGACACAACAATTAGTACATGAATTCAGAGTATTACCAAGCTATGCATTCTTTTTTGATTCACAATTAGTATTATAAAGTCCATATCCTAATAAGAAAGAGTAAAAATAGTTCATACATATGTAATAATCAAAAGAGCTAAAATTTAGATGGTCCTTTAAAGTTTTGAAAGAGCTATTATTTCTTTGATCCTCATGACAATAATGAGAAGTAGATACTTTTATTATCCAGATTTTGCAATTTCTATAATTGAGTAATTTGCTGAATTTTATGGTATCTAAGACTAGATTTTTTATGCAAGTCTTCCTAACTCTAGGACCAGAACTCTATACAATACTCTTTCTAACTTCCTATATACAAAATTATTTATAGCTCCCTCCATTACAATTTTTTTTTGCAATTGGAAAAAATGTAAGTAAGGGATGTCACTTCAACTGATAAATTATGAAACTATCCAGACAAATTATGTTATATAAATATAATCGATTACTATTTTGGTATAAAAATAATGAAAGGGATAGTTTCAGAGAAATCAGGGAAGGCTTATATACAGAGTAAAATGAGAAACGAACAAGAAGAAAAATGATCAGGTTTGAAATACTTAAGAGATCTAATTAATTCAAAGACCAATAATGATACCAGAGGACAGATGATGAGTGATGATCTGACAATACAATATAATTTATTTTGGTCCACAGTCATTTTAGTCAGTTCTTTTGTGTTTTTATACATATTCTCTATCCAATGCTTTGTTTCCTCCCCCAGTGCAAAGGAAATGGAAAAGGAAAACTAAAATTTGCTAATTTTTATGAAAATGAAAAATACTTGTTTCATAATTGGTTAATGAAGGCTTTGAGTATATATATGATTCAATAATTCAATTGTGTGTGGTTGCCATAAAGCCTAGGCAAAATTTTTCATTTCATATTGTTTTAATGAGGAAGAATTCAATTACATAACTGTTTTAGTTCATGCAAGAAATAAAAAAGAAAATGAGTTATATCTCACCACTCTCCCATGGCCCACCCTCTTCTCCACCATTTACATCCCCCCCATCCCCTGTCTCCCTTCTCTCCTTCTTATTCTAGATGTATATACCCCATTGAAAAAAATATATGTATATATATATATATATATATATGTATATATATATATATATATATATATATGATATGCTGTTTCTTCTCTGAGCCAATTCTGATGAGAGCAAAGGTTCCCTCATTCCCCCTCACTTTCCCCCCTTCCATATCATTGCGATAGCTCAATGTAATAAAAAAAATCTCATTATATGAAACATCTTAGCCTATTCTACCTCTCCTTTCTTATACTCCCATTACATTTCCTTTCTAGATGTTGACTCATTTTTACAATATATTATAAATTTAAATTCAGTTCTCTCCTGTACTTCATCTATAAAAGCTCCTTCTACCTGCTCTATTAAATGAAAATAAGGAGTATTTTCAGTATAATTTTTCTATACCAGAATACATGTAGCTCATCATCATTAAATCCCTCATATTTTACCCTTCTCCTCCACTCTTTATGCTTCACATGAGTCCTGTATTTGAAGATGAAATTTTCTGTTCAGCTCTGGCCATTTCAACAGGTACATTTGAAATTGCCCTGGTTCATTGAAAGTCCATATTTTTCCCCTGGAAGAGGGCATTCACTTTTGCTGGGTAGTTGATTCTGTGTTGTAATCTGAGCTATTTTGTCTTAGGGAATCATATTCCAAGCCATACAAGTCTTTAGTGTACTTGCTGCTAAGTCTTGTGTGATCCTGACTGCAGTTCCACAATATTTGAAATATGTCATTCCAGCTGCTTGTAATATTTTCTCTTTGACTTGGGAGTTCTGGAACTTACCTATAATATTCCTGGGGGTTGTTTTATTTGGGGGGGTCTCTTTCTGAGGGAAATCGGTAGATTTTTCTCAATTTCTATTTTGCCCTCTGCTTCTATGATATCCAAGCGATTTTCCTGTAGGAATTCTTTTAAAATAATGTCAAAGCTCTTTTCCTGATCATGACTTTCAGGTATCCCAATAATTTTTAAATTATTTTTCCTGAATCTCTTTTCCGGATCAGTTGTATTTTAGGTTTTTGCAAGGCAAATGGGGGTTAAGTGGCTTGCCCAAGGCCAGCTAGGTAATTATTAAGTGTCTAAGGCCGCATTTGAACTCAGAGACTCCTGACTCCAGGGCCGGTGTTCTATCCACTGCACCACCTAACCACCCCCCAGTTGTTTTTTCAATGAGATGCTTCACATTTTCTACTAATTTTTCATTCTTTTGGTATTGAAGTATTGTTTCGTGACTTCTTGTAAAGTCAGCAGCTTCCTTCAGCTCCATTCTAGATCTGAAGGATTTGCTATTCACAGAGAGCTTTCTTATCTCTTTTTCCATCTGGCCAATTCTGCTTTTTAAAGCATTCTTCTCCTCAAAAGCTTTTTGAACTGTTTTATCCATTTGACCTATGCTACTTTTTTTTACATGTTATTTTCTTCAGCATTTTTTTGTATCTCCTTGACTAAGCCGCTAACTTCTTTTTCATGTTTTTCCTGCATCTCTTTCATTTCTTTTTCCAATTTTTCTTCTATCTCCCTTACTTGATTTTCAAAATCTTTTTTGGAGTTCTGTCATAGCCTGAGCCCAATTTCTGTTTTTCTTGGAGTCTTTAGATGCAGGGGCTTGGACTTCCTCATCTTCTGAGTATTTTTATCCTTCTTGGGATCATAGATGAAAGTATTTCTCAATTGTATTCCTCCTTTTTCTCTGCTTACTCATTTTCCCAGCCTATGCCTGGTCTTGGGGTGCTTCCTGAGCTCTTGAGTGTTATTGGGACACCCCCCTACAATGATCTCAGTATGTGAAGCTCTGTCTTCCCTCCTGTTCTGTGAATAACCACAAGCGCACCCCTCTGCCACAGGGCTGAGGTGGGGGTGGGGGCTGCTGTTGTGTGGAGGGCCTAGACTGTGATCAAGATCTGAATGTGGTCAGAGTCCCAGAGTCCTGCTCCAGGTACAGAGGACAGACCTTGGAAGTCTCTCTCTCCACTTCCTTACCTAGGCTATGTACCCAAGGTTGAGTTGCCTGGGGGCTCCTGCTTAGCGGTTCCACCTGCTTCCGGCTCCTGGTTCCTGGATCTGACCTGCCAAGGCCAGGCTGCTCACTAAGCACCCTGAGGGCTGAGCTTCACATGCTTGCTCTGTCAGAGGTGCCCCTTCTGATTTCCCAAGTTGTGCTAGGTGCTCCCTGGAGTGTGAGTCAGGAAACTGCCCCTGCTGCCAATGAGCCATGGCTTCCAGGGCCCTGGGGCTACCTCTGGGAAGCTAAAGTTCCTTCACTCTGGTGGCTGCCCCTCTAACCTCATGGAGCAGAGTCTTTCTTCTATATTCCAGGTTACCTTGGGCTGGAGAACTGCCTCACTAGATCCCTCTGTGGGTTCTGTCTCTTGAAAATTTAGTGAGATTTATCATTTTATAAGTTTTGAGAGAGAGCACCTATGAGAGGATTTTCTCCTGTCTCCATCTTGTTGCCATTTTGGCTCCTCCCCACCCAAGAACATTCTCAAAGCCTCTTTGAAGAAAGCATGTCTCAAAGCCTTGGAATTTATTTGTGTCATGGGAGACAGTAGCAAAAGACTGCATAGCATGGTGTTGTACCTGCAACAAAAAAGATACTATGCTCAATGGAACAAGCTGGGAAACTTTCAATGCCAAGGTGAAAAACATAAAAATTAGCCTGTTATATTTGGTCAAACATTTAATAAATTCACCCAAAATATTTCTATATTTATTGAATTTGGAGTCCTACACATGTCTTCCTTGGCAGTACCTGACCAAATGATTTTTTGGCCCTTTAGGACCTGTTGGCTGGACATTCCCCATTCCTGCTCTGTGACAAATTTTGCAATAGTTAAAAAGAAATGTGATATTTACAGATTTAGAGACATCTGTACCCTAAATGGACTATGTGTGATGGAACTGTGGTTAGAGCCTTTTTAATTCATATTGCTCTGATTAGCTGGTTTGATCAATCAGAAATACTATGCCTTGACTCCAAAATAATGATGTTAGTTTGGTTCCTTTGGAGAATGAAGGACAGCAACCAATTAGTGAACCCCTCCTCCTGAAACTGAATATATCATCCTCCATCCTATTTTTAATCAAATCAATCCTCTCATTTTTCTAGTAAGGACATATCTTAACTCAGTTTTACTATCCTTATTACCAGATCTAAGCACACTTTCCTAAGCACCTTTGCAAAGATTCATTTCTCCTACTGTTATTATAATGCAGACATATAATGGTGGGAATTGACTCACTGTTTTATATAAATCCATCAGTAGGCATTAATTAAGTGCCTACTATGTATCTGCCAATGTGCTAAAGCTGGGCATACAAAAGATAGTAACTGACTTTAATCAACTTAAGATCTAATGTCAGGCAATAGGTATTCATTAGGCTTCTATTATGTGCCAGATTTAGTGATATAATCTATGAGAAAGAGAGACAAGAAATATACATTGTTCTCAAGAAACAATGGTCTAAGGATTTCTGGTTTTTAAAATAATATTTGGCACATGGTAATCAATGCTTTTCATTTAACCACTGATTAAAAACTATTTTAAGTAAAAACACCTTCTTTTAGTAACATCTCCTTTGACCATGACTTCTCCTGTGTTGTAAGCCTCCTGATCCTTTCTCTACTCTTTGTTAATATTCTGATCTAATAAACTAATTTGGGTTTAGACAATATTTATCATAATGATTTTCACTTTTCTTTTTATATAATATTTATAATTTAATAGCTATTTTCAAAGATATAACAAAAAGTCAATTAATATTAGGATTGTAGTTATACCTACAGACCTAGGTTTAAGAGAGGGATATTTTTAAGTAGCAGGAATATTTGAACCCCCTAAAATCATTCATAATAATAACAATCACACAATTCACCTCATGATTGCAATGTGCAAGTTGTTCGACTGATCTCTATGGTAGTTCCCTTATCTATTAAATATGGGTAATAATGATGTAACTATATCATAAGAATAGTAACTTTTTTCAAAGAGTTGCTTTTAGGGTAAAATGAGATATTTATGAATTTTTTGCAAACAAAACACTGCAGACATGTCATGTATTATCATAAATAAGAAATAAATAAAATTAAGAGGGCATTTAAAGTCATTTCAAGGACTAGCTATTATTATAATTAAATATGAATTAAAGAACAAAATTAAGAAGATGCCATTTAGAAGCCTACAATATTTCTTTTTTATCTTTGTATCCTTAATAACTAAAACTGTATCTTGCACATAAAAATGCTCTTAAAAAATTCCCTCAAATCAAATCTATATGTAGCTTTATCCATAACTAGGTTTTTTCTTTAATGACACTGACAATCTTCATGTGCATCTTTGCTATCAAGCTGGTGTGATAATGGGGCAACCTGACATAGTTTTGTCTGTATTGTGTCAAGATGTCCCCAGAAGGATAATTGCAATGGCTTATATACCTGTAACATCATTCTAACCCTAGAGCATCAGAATGTCAATTATTCTTAGAGATGGGAATAATAAACTTTTGGGAAGGTGATTTCCTTTTATTTCCCTATCTTTTCATCTTTTGCCTTGATGTTCTTCATTTATCTCCTGGAATAGTTTGCCCCTTCTTAGGTTACCTGGTGACTACCTTTTTCCCAGGGGCTCAGCATATTATTATTAGAATAAAGATTACATACTTGATCAGCTTTTACCATTATTTCAGACCAAAGAACTCGTGATCTATTAGCCTAGACCTCCAGGAGTCATACCTACATATACTCTGTCACAGCTGGCTGAGAAGATGTTTTCTTAAATTGTCTTTCCTTTATTCAATTACTTTCAGTTTTTCCTAATGGGCTTAATATAATGCCAAATAAAGGACAGCTAGGCAGCACAGTGGGTGGAACACTGGCCTTGGAATCAGGAGGATAGAACTGCAAATCCAATCTCAGACACTTGAAACTTATTAGCTGTGAGACCTTGGGCAAGTCACTTGATGCTGATTTTCTCCCATGTAGGGACATCTCTAGTAGTCCTGATCCATATCTGATTCCTGGACCCAGATGGCACTGGAGGAGAAAGTGAGGCTGATGACTTAGCACAGAACCCGCCCCCCCCCCCCGCACTCAAATATATTCACATGCTTGATATGGCATCACCTCCCAGATAAAGGACAAAAATGTAGGATAAAAAAGTTACATATTAATCAATCTTTTTTGCACAAATTGTCCAATCACTAGCTTTGTTTATTTACTTCACATTTAAACTAAAAGATAACAAAGAAACAGCTCTATATGTTGATGATTTGGGAACTTTTCAGAACCCACTTTAATTTATCTTCTTCATTTAAAGTTAACTACACGAAATATTCTTAAATATAATTCAATGAAATTTATAGTCTATAAAACCCAGACTCTCAGAAGTAGAAGGAAGCTCATGTGCTAACTAATTCAACCCCTATATGAGCAAGAATCTCCTTCACAACAATCTAGATGAGTATATTCTCAGTTTCTACTTGAAGACTTTTTATTATAGGGAATTTATTATATCATAGACCAGTTCTACAAGAATTTTTTCCTTCCTTTTGTCTAATCTAAAGTCTTGATACCTCCACTAAGGAGTATTCCTCTGAAATCAAGCAGAAAAAGTGTTAACCTGTTGTCCAACATCAGATCAACTCTTGAAAATCATTACTTCTCTGCATAAATTATAATTTCTCTGTTTAACATACTTCAGAAAATCATTTTATGGCATGGTTCTAGTTGTCCTACTGTCCTAATCAATATATTTCATTGATTTAGCGAATAAAACATCTGGCTTTTAGAGGAAGACCCAACTTCGAATCCTGCATCAGATTCTAATTATGTGCTTAGAGGGCAATGTCAAATATTCTTAGCCACACTTTTCCTCATTTATAAACCACATACTGTAATAGTACCAATAGAATTTTGAGAGTTAAATGGGAAAATTTATATATATATATATATATATATATATATATATATATATATACATACATACACACATATAATTTTCCATATTTACCTATCTATCTGTATGTCTGTTTGTAAATGCATGTATATGTATAAACACATACATTGGTGTGATGTATTTAATGTATTTACTGAATAGTCAAACTGTGACTAGTTTCCTTCATATACATAGTATGTGTCAGATAATTAAAAGCATGGTAAATTTTATATGAATACATATAGACAAAGACATATTTATATATTTATATGTATGTGTGTTGATATACTTATACATATACACATATAATAAATGTGTGATATCCTTGAACTTGTAACTAAAAAGAAACATAGCTAATGATTTAGGAATTTATTATATTTTAAACAAATAATGACTAAACAATTCTTTAAATTTTCTTTCTTTTATGTATTTTTAAATTTTAAATATATCAAATAAAGAAACAAAAGCATTGTAAAGTACACAGCAAAGCATGAATGGATTCGTATTTTATAATCACTGCAAGAAAGCTTATATAATAAATAGTATACAATGTATTAAAAATTGTTCATTTCCATTTTTCTTTTCTTCCTTATAGATTTTTTCTGTTCTCTCTTGTCCATTTTTTACTTTATTTTTCACCATGATTACAATTAATCATGAAAATATACATACTAACCATATACCTGAATATACACACTTTTGCATATATGCCTATATGCATATACATCCATATATACACAAATATACATTTGCAAACATATTCATTTAATATACACATATTCATAGATATCTATATATTTGCTTTATAACATTTTCTGAAAGCAACAACCCCCTCCTCACTCCTCTATTTTGCTTTTGCTCAATACCTTTCTCTCTTATTCCTTAGCCTCCTGTATTTCCAAGAATCCCTCCCTTACTCACCCTTTTATACACTTCCCCAGTGATCTATATATATCCCCTTATCTCATTCCC
Source organism: Macrotis lagotis (assembly GCF_037893015.1). Taxonomy (NCBI): domain Eukaryota; kingdom Metazoa; phylum Chordata; class Mammalia; order Peramelemorphia; family Peramelidae; genus Macrotis; species Macrotis lagotis. The sequence goes on along the minus strand of NC_133658.1, from coordinate 770,328,497 downwards.
TTACCCTCTAACTCAAAACACTCCCTATCTTCTCCTCTTCTTTCTGAATTTAAAGAACTTTTGCATATATATACAATGTGTGTTTGTGTGTGTCTAGTTTTGTTCTGTCTTATGCCCATTTCCAATAACAGTAACTTTTCAGAACTATGAATTCTCCTTCCCCATCTAATTGGTCTATATCAGTTCTTCCTCTCTCACCTCATTTGTATGATACTTCTTTTTATAAAATCTTTTCCTACATTATTTTATTTTTATGAGACCTATCCAACTCAACTTTACACTAATTTACCTTCAAATTACTCTTTTACTAATAAAAGTCTTGTACATATGGTTTATATTTTCATATATAGATAACTAACCATGTGTCCATATTGAGCCCGTTGTAACTAGTTTTTGATGCTTATCTTCAAATTTTCTATTAAGTTCAGTTGCTTTTGCAACAAAATTCTCTAAGTCTGGCAATTCACTGAATGTTCATTTTATTTAATTCAAGATTATGCTTAACTTTTCTAAGTATGATATTTTCAGCTGAACTCCACATCATTTGTTCTTTGAATTGAGGTGCTTTACAGTCTTAAAGCAGGCACTCTTAGGTCTTGCATAATTCTATTTATGGTTTTGTCATATTTGAAATTTGTTTTTCTTGTTACTTTTAATATTTTAGACCAACAGTTTTGAAAATTGTCTTTTTTTCATTCTGAACCTCTCCTCAATAAACTAGACTGTTACTCTCCATTATGGCAGGAGAGAATCATATTTCAGATCACTGCCATGCATTGGCTAAAAGTAATACTTGTCATCTATCTTAATATTTGTTGGTTTATGCCTTTGATGGATTAGAGAGTGAACTGTTTTGCCTTAATTGGTGAACACTTAGTTAGAGTAAAGTAAGATCCTTGCTAATGATAGCAACAAACTTAATTAGACCAAGTAACTGGCAACAGTTAATAACAATTTCTTTTTTAAAGTTGATAAGATTTTAAAGTAAGATTCTGCCTCCCTGGGATAATTAATATTTAACTATTTATTTGTCTTTATTTTCCCCCCATACAGAGTTTTTATGTTATATGTCTAAAAGTATCTCACAGAGATTTCTTTGTGAATGAAATTTGTACAAATTTCTGTCCTTCATTTCAAGTACATTTACAACCATGCTTTACCTGATGGATTAACTTGCATTTTCCAATGTGAATTTCATTTTGTTTCTTTCTGCCCATATTTCTTCACTCTTTAGATTTACTTATATCATTTCCCTGTCCTTGTCAGTGTTCCCAATTCTTTTCAATTTAATATTCTCAGAAAGTTTCAGAGACACCTTTTTATATTCATTTTTGAGTTCATCACTTGAAGGTTGTAAGAAAGATCACATCCAACATTAACCCATCAGGCAACCTCAATGAATTACCCAAATTTATTGCATTTTTATTGATTATTATTTTCTGATTATCTTTAGAATTCACCTTGGTTAAATGTAGCTAGTATATTCTCCATAGGGATAATACTTAAAGTAGGTTGTATTTTAATAGCAAAAATACCCATTTGATTTTCTTTGTTTTATTAACAAAGAAAACAAAAACATAATGCCTTCATGCTCTTTGTTTTCTTTAATAGTGTTTTGCTTTGTGTTCAGGGATGCTATTGTCCTTCACTTCAAAGTGATTTGCAGTCTATATTTATCTGTTATTTTGCTAGGTATTGATATCAACATTACAATAGATGGTTCTATTCTCTCTATAGAGAAATTGGGAGCAATTCTGTTTCTTCTTAGGCTTGCAACGATTTTTTAAAAATAGATTTAAGTGGTTTGGAGTATTTACCAATTCCCTTAATATCCTAGGATGTATGTCATCTGGACCTGCTGATTTGCATATGTTCAAATTTCCAAAGAATTCCCATACCTGCTTTTTGTCAATAGCCGTTTTGCAAGGTCTTCATTACTGCTAAATTGCCCAAATTTATTTTGTTTTCTGTAATAGATTTAAAATAGAAATACAATGTTTCAACTCATTCAATGTCAAACTTATCTAACATGTATTAAACAAAAAATTTCCTAACTCTATCTGCACGAAAGACAAAAAGAATATAATAGAAAAAAAAAAGAAAAGAAAATTCTCCTCAGTTTAGTCCCTTTAGAAAGATGAAGGTCACTGATCTTGGTAATGCACCTGACTCAGGAATTCAACAAACATTTACTCAGACTACAAGACCTCTTTTAAATTCAGGTTATTAAGTAAGCACAGTAGAATTCAGAAGGCAAAGATATTTGAATTTAAGATATTTTTGTACAGTCTTATACTCTAAAAACCCTGACTAGGGTTGTAATTCATACACACAGAGATGAAGGATATAGAGTTTTGGGAGAGGAGAAGTCAAAGAACTTAGAGGGAAAAAAATGAATAGAATTCTTGAATTATATTATTCTGTTGGATAATATGGTCAAAGAAGAATGGAATGTGATTCTGATATCATATTTATTGTGATGGGGGGAAGCAGTGGAGTTTATAGCTTCATAAAATGTTAAACCTGGAAGAGGCCTCAAATAGATTCTTGTCAAACAATGTCATTTTACATATGACATAGCAGAAGGTTCTGAAAGATTCTGAAAGGCCCCCTAAAATGACAAAGTTAATAAGAAAATTGAGACTCAAGCCCAAATTCCTGAATCGAAATCTAGTAATTTTTGAATGAGAATATTATCAATAGTAAGCAAGGAGGTGGCACAGTGGATAAAAGGCAAATCTAGAATCAGCAAATTTCATATTGCTCACTCAGATTTGGTCTCAGATTCTTAATAGTTGTTTGGTCCTGGGCAAGTGACTTATTTCTTTTGCCTTAGCCTCCTCATCTGCAAAATGAATTGGAGAAGGAAATAGCAATCTGCTCCAGTATATGAGCCAAAAAAACCCAAAATGTGGTTTATAAAGAGTCAAATATGACTGAAAACAACTAAGCAACAGAAATGTGAATACATTGATTGACCTATTTAGAATTAGCTCAAAAAATATTTATGAAAAATAATGACATGACAAAAGTTGCAATTCCATGCTAGTTAAAGTAACAATTCTAAAGCTAAAAATAAACATCCTATCAATTAACATTGATCCCAACAAAAGCAAATATATTTTGTTTTGTTTTTCAAAAAAAGAGCAATTTTTGGGGAAATGTAGCAATGAGAAAGGATGAGAGAAGATAAAAAAATCTTTATTTTAATTTTTTTATTTTTTTTGTGTATTTATTTTTTCAATAATTTTCATAATGGAAAGTGAAGAAGCATATTAATAAATAAGAATGAGAAACTAAGTAAAGCGATGAAATGAAAAGAACCTATCTATCTCAAATAATTAGTTATTAGGCCCAGATGATCTATATTCCAAGGTACTGAAAAATGTAACGGATATTACTGATGAATTTCTTTCAATGTTCCATTAAATATTATAGAGAATAGAAGAGATAAGTAGATAAATGAATACATAAATAGTTTCATAGATATATAGTTTGTTTTTATTTCCCCTGAGATATATATATCAAAGAGGAAAGGTCTGGCCTAGAATCAATCAAGCAGAGAGTAGGTTAGATTGTCTTCAGAAAACTGCAAAGTTTCTTTAATAGCCCCAAATTTCTCCCAGAAACAAGAACTTATTTTTAATACCAAAATTCTATCAATATTACATAGCTAAGAAACCTAGAACACAATTGTCTCTAGAGAACTGAAAAATATGTGTCACTCAGAAAGTAAGTCAGAAGTGGAATGGTGGGTTTTATCAATCTTTAATGTATTAAAAAAAATGAGGGGGCGACTAGGTGGCATAGCGGATAAAGCACCAGCCTTGGAGTCAGGAGTACCTGGGTTCAAATCTGGTCTCAGACACTTAATAATTACCTAGCTGTGTGGCCTTGGGCAAGCCACTTAACCCCATTGCCTTGCAAAAAAAAAAAAATGAGAATTTGAAAGAACTTAAGTAAAGGATGACATCAGAGAATTGAAACTTGAAAAAGACAAATAGAGGCTCCTGAGAAGAAAGGGTAAGGGAATAGGCATATACAATTCAAGTGTTCCAGGGAAGCTAGGTTGCACAGTGGATAAGAGCACTGAACCTGGAGACAAGAAGACCTGAGTTAAAATGTGATCTTAGTCTCTTAGTCACAATGACTGGAAAAGTCACTTAACCCCTTCTAATCTATCGAATTTGTAAAATAGAGATCACAATACTGTATACTTCAAAAGGTTGAGAAAATCAGCATAGTGGTTGATAAAGTGGGAATTTAATAAAAAAAACCTTTTTGTCATTCCTTCTTACCTCCTCAGCAAGAAGAACTCCTATAGCAGTCATGGAAATTTGAACAAAAAGGACACAGAAAATGTCTAAACTTGGCTGAATTATAGTCTGCATCATTGGCAGTTAGATGGTATAATGAATAGAATGTAGGTCTTGAAGTTGGGAAAACCTGAACTCAATTCCAATCTGAGATATTTAATATATATATTACCCTGAGCAGTTCACTTTAAACTTCATACATGATGCAAATAATAACACATACACTCCCAAATGTTTCAAGAAAAATGAGATATTTTAAAGTATTTTGGAAGCCACAAAATAATTTAAATGTGAGCTATTATTATCATTGTTGTTGCTACTATTACTACTCTGTTGGAGAAAATATACAAATTGATGAAATCCCACATTCACTTGAGAATTTGAACATATATTTTTCTTATGATTTATTTATATAGTATTTTATCTTTTCCCTGTTAAATGAAAAAAACAATTTTTAACGTTCATTTTGAAAGCTTTGAGTTCCAAATTCTCTCCCTTCCTTTCTCCTTACACTCCACCATTGAGGAAGAAAACAATTCAATAAAGGTCATACATTTGCATTGCAGTAAAAACATTTCTATATGACTCATGTTATGAAAGAAAATATAGATAAAAATAAAAACCTCAAGAAAAATAAAGTATAATAACATGTTTTGATCTTCATTAAGGAATCACCAATTTTTTTTCTTTTCCCCTCTGGGGATAGATAATATCTTTCAACCTTCAGAGTTGTCTTGGATCATTGTATTGCTGAGATAAGCTAAGTAATTCACAATTGTTCGTTCTAAAATATTGCTATATCATTTGAACATAATACATTTTACTTTGTGTCAGCTAAAATAAATCTTCAGATTTTTCTAATATTTCTTATAGCAGAATAGCATTCCATCATAATCACACAGCAAAATTTGTTCAGTCATGCCCCAACTGATGGCAACCTTTGAATTTCCAAAGCCTTGCCACCAGAAAAGAGCTGCCAAAAATATCTTTCTACATATATGTTCTTATCCATTTGGTTTCTCATATCTTTTGGAATACAAATATAGTAGTGGCATTTCTAGATCAAAAGATTTTAAAGTTCTTTTTACTTAGCTCCAAATTATTCTACAGAATGGTTGGATCAGTTGACTCTCCCACCAACAGTTCATTAATGCTTCATTTTCCTTACATCCATTCCAGCATATGGCATTTTCCTTTTCTGTCCTATTGGAAAATATAATAGGATAGTTTTAATTCATGTTTTTCTAATCAATAGTGAGTTAGAACATTTTATGTGCCTATAGATAAAAATTGATATTCTTATCTTAAAGCTTCATATCTTGGACAATAGCTCTTATTTTTTTATAATTTGATTCATATCACTATATGTTTGAAACATGAGACCTTCATCAAAGAAATTTGCTTCATATTGTTTTATCAGAGTTACTATATTTTTTGTCAGCATAAGGTTCTTTTTTTATTTAAAATCGAAGCAGTGGAGTAAAGTGCTTTGTGACTTAAAGGATCTTCACTGGGAAAAAGTAAAAAATCTGGAGCACACATATATCAAAAGAACTAAATCCAAAATTCATAACTAGCTTCCTCGCCTCCCCAGAGAATAGAGTAAAGGTCAGGGTTTAATCAAAGGGCATAGGGAGAGTACAATAAGAAAGGTCACTTTCAGTCAAACACAACTTCTTAAAGAAATATAATTACAATGAAAGAGAGTAGCACTTAATTTGAGACAAATTCAAAACTAAGAACTCAACTCCACCTCTAATCCCTTTTTGTTCTCCAAGGAGAAGGGAAAAATAACATGGAGCATTCATTGGGTTGAGGTGGGAAAGGATGGTTCATGATTTGTGTTATTTTGCCAAGGTCAGGTTGTTATCAGTGCTGATTTAGAAATTGTGTAATTTTTTTTTAATAAATGAGGTGGAAGAATCTAGTGTGGGATTCAGGTATTTCTTTTAGATATTACCTGTCAATTTATGTATTATAATACATGAAGTTGCAAAGAAGTTTTACTGCTATAAACTTTTACACTAAAAAAAAAACTTTCTCCATTCCAGGTGCAATGAAGTAAGTATGGGGCCCTCTTAAGTAATGACTTTTGTAGGATGATCTGATTCTCAGAACTGTTTGGGAAAGGAAATTGAAAGAGGCCAAGTGAGGCTCACCAACTGGATATGGGGTCCATGGTAGATAATTGGGAAAGGTTGTACACTGAAAGAAATTGAAAATCTTCAGAGAATGGTTAGGGCAGAAGATTCAAATGTATTTAAGGATGGAGGGGAAAAAACTCACTGGGGAATGCAAACAATATATATATCAGATATTTAAAATCTCTCTTTTATGGTGGGGCAGTGTTATATTTTGGAAAATTATTCTTAATATTTTTTCCTTTTAGAAAAAAAGAAATCTTTTCCCCATCCCTCCTTTTACCATTTACTATAGTCTGTGGAATTAAAACTTTCTAAGTTTTCATTTATATTGCTAAGAGGTAGGGTTTTTTGTTTTTTAGTAATTAAAATGGGTCTTCTAGGAGGTCCACTTGGAGGGTATGGGGAAAGAGGGATAGAGGAGCTTGGTAGGAGGAGTAGTTTCTTTCAACTCCTAAGTGAGGGTTCCTCCTCCACCTCTTCTTCCCACAAAGCAAAATGATCCTCTGAAAAAGTTATATTTTGAGGGTAGGGTTATGAGGGAATTTAAAATAAATCTTTCTTCTCTCTCCCTTTTAGGCCCAGTGAGTGGTAGGAATCCCAATCTCTTTTATTTAATTTTAGTTTGTTAGGTTTTTGCAAGGCAAATGGAGTTAAGTAGCTTGCCCAAGGCCACACAGCTATGTAATTATTAAGTGTCTGAGAACAGATTTGATTTGAACCCAGGTACTCCTGACTCCAGTGCCCGGTGCTTTATCCACTGCACCACCTAGCTGCCCCTAGGAATCCCAATCTCAATCCTCAAAAAGCTCTCCTCCCTCTGTCAGTTCATTTTTATTCATTCATTCATTCATTCATTCATTTATTTGCTTATTTATCTAGCATTTTTCATCACTATGCATATGTATATTTTTGAGTTACAAAATTTCCTTCCACCCTCCCTTCCTACCCCCCTCCCCTTAGCAGCAAACAGTCAGGTTAGTATTTACATGCATATTTTGTTAAACATATTTATAAATTAGTAATTTTTTGCATGTGGAATTAGGATTAAGGGAAAGAGATACATAAGAGATAATTTTTGTAAAGTGTTCATCAGAATTCTGAATTGTTGTTGTTGTTTTGCTTTACTTTGCTTTTTTCTTCCTCTAGATTGGGATAACATTGTCCATAATTGGTCTAATATGGTTATCCTCGCTCTCTGACCTGCTGCTGAGAGGAGATGCTTCCATCAAGGTTGATCATCTCACAATGTTGTTAATGTGTACATTGGTCTCTTGGTTCTACTCCCTTCAGTCAACATCAGATCCTGTAATTCAATCCATGCTTCTCTAGAGTCTGACCATTTATGGTTTCTTATAGAACAAGAATATTCCATATTATTCATGTACCATAACTTGTTTAGCCATTCCCCAATTGCTAAGCATTCTTTCAATATCCAATTCTTTATATCTACAAAAAGAGTTGCTCTGAATATTTTGGAATATATTGGACTTTTCTCATTTTTAAAAAATTTCTTCTGAATATAGGCCTAGAATTAGAATTGCTGGGTCAAAGGGAATGAACATTTTATTGCTCTTCAGGCATAATTCTGCATTGCTTTCCAGAATTTTTGGATCGATTCACAACTCCACTAGCAATGTATTAATGTCCCAATCCTCTCACAGCCTCTCCAACATTGATCATTTTCCCCTTTTTTTCACCTTGGTTAATCTGATGGGTGTGAGGTGATACCTCATTGCTGTTTTAATTTGAATTTCTCTGATCAGTAATGATTTGGAGCATTTTTTCATATGATTGCATATAGCTTTAATATCTTCATTTAAAACAATTCATATTCATACCCTTTGACCATTTATCAATTGGGGAATGATTTGTAACCTTAAAAATTTGATGCAATTCTCTATATATTTTTGAAATGAGACTTTAATCAGAGCTCCTAGCTGTAAAGATTGCTTCCCAGCTTTCTGCTTTCTGTCTAATTTTGGCAGGATTGAATTTCTGAGTGCAAAATCTTTTTTAATTTGATATAGTCAAAATCATTCAATTTGTAGTTTATAAAGGACTGTAAGTCTTTTCTAGTTATAAATTTATCACCTTTCCATAAATCTGATAGAATATTTCTTAGTCTATGATTTTTTCTATGATGTTGCCCATTATGTCTAAATCCTGTACCCATTTACTGAAATTTCTTTTGAATTTATCCTAATCCACTGATTCATTACCCTATTTCTTAACCAGTATCAGGCAGTTTTGATGACTGCTGCTTTATAGAATAATTTTAGATCTTGCAGAGCTAGGCCACCTGCTTTTACTTTTTTTTTCATCAGTTCCCTTGTTATTCTTGACCTTTTGTTCCATATGAATTTTGATATTATTTTTTCTAACTCAGTAAAGTAGCTACTTGGTATTTGATTGGTGTGGCACTGAATAAATAATTATGTTGAGTAGAATTTTCATTTTTATTATATTAGTTTGACCTAACCATGGCCATTTGATATTTTTCCAATTAGATAGATCTGACTTTTGTTGGGTGAAAAGTACTTTAAAATTGTGTTGATATAGTTTCTGAATTTCTCTTGGGAGACAGATTCCCAAGTATTTAATGTTGTCAATACTTATTTTAAATGGAATTTCTCCTCCTATCTCTTAGTCTTAGACTTTTTTTTTCAAATTATGATTATAATCATTTTTTTACCTTACTCCCTTTTCCACCCTCCATGTACACAAAACCCTACTGGTGAGCCATAGTATCATCCAAAGCCATATCATTTCTTGAACTATTTGTGCCCCTCCCCCCAAGCTTATTTCTTCTCACACCTTACCCCACCTCCCCCTTCTAGGCAACTTAACCTCTTGCTAATTGAAGCAAGGATTAAGTCAAACTTTGATCTAATTAACTACATGAATCTTAAAGGGCTCTAAGCACTGGGAGATTCTGAAGGTCTCAGCTGAGAACTTTACAAATAATTGTAAGTTATGAGAGACATTGACTCAGGACCACCCAGTTTATGATGCCTTTGTCTGTACAGCAGAATTAAAGTGCATCAACAGATAATGAGACACTTAAGTTTAAGGTTAACAATCCTGCTTTTCATCAGGGATTTTTTTCTCAAACACAATGACTTTATCTTTTCAAAGAAGAGACAACATCCAACTATACCCACATCCTTTAAGTGCAATCTCTTCAATTGTATTCAGATCCTTTAATTATCCTAGGATAAGTAAAACTCTAAAGAATTAGAAGTGTTATACCTTTCCTTTTAGGGCTGTATACAATTTGATAGTCTTGACCAACCTTTTTTTTGTTTTCTTTTGTTTTTGCTTCCCCTTTTCATTTACTTTTTTATGCAACTCTTGAAATGTGTATTTGACCATTGAATTCTCTGTTCATTTCTGGCTTTTGTCTAAGGAAATTCTGGAAGTTGTCTATTTTGTTGAAAATTCATCTTTTCCCTGATAGTACATGCTGAATTTTGCAGAGTAGTACATTCTGGGGTGTAATCGCCAGGTCCTTTGCTCTCTGATATATGGGGTATATACCAGATCATCAGGTCCTTCAATGTTGAGGCTGATAGGTCCTGTGTGAGTCTGATTGTATTACCTTTTTATTTCAATTGTGCTCTTTAAGCTACTTGCAATAATCTCTCCTTTGTTTGATATTTCAGGAATTTGACTATAGCAACCATTGAAGTTTTTATCCTGGGATCTCTTTCTTGAGGGGTTCTGTGTATTCTTTCAATGGTTATATTTTTTTCTTGTTCTAGTGGATTTGGACTGTTTTCCCTTATCCTGCATGATATTTTCCAGCTTCTGTTTTTTTTGATCTAGGCTTTCAAGTAGTTTGGTGAGTCATAGATTTCTCTCCTGGATCAATTTTCCAGGTTGTTTGTTTTCCCTAAAAGGTACTTTACATTTTCTTCAATTTTTTTCATCCTTTTTTCTTGTGTTTGATGGAATCTTGTGCTCTTGTAGCTTCACTGATTTCTATTTGTCCAATTCTAGCTTTTAAGGTTGTATTTTCTTTAATTACCTTTTGTGTGTCCTTTTTTAAAAAATTGTTGAATTCTCTGGTCAATTTTCCATGAAATCCCTGCATGACTTGCATTTCTTTTTTCCATTTTTCTTATTCCTTTCTTCTTTTATTTTTAAATTATTTTTAAATTGTTTTATGAGCTTTTATATTTGAGTGCTATTTATAGATTGTTTTGATACTTCCCTTACGAGTAATTTTTCACTAGTTTCTACATTTTTATCCTCTTTGTTTGTAAGGTAGTTTTCTATAGCGAATACATTTTTTGGCTTTTTTGCTCATCTTTTTTTTTTGTTTTAGCTCTGCTCATGGGGTATAGGGAGTATAGATCAAAACATATATTTTTAACTGGGGCTGGGGTTTGATCTCTGACTTCTTGTTGGTCAAGATGTTGCCTATGCAGTGCAGGCCCTGTCTTTGCAGAGGTTTCTTTCTTCTTTTATGTCCTGGTTCTGCCTTAGCAGTTGTTTGTTCCTGACCCAGTCCTGTCTTTCGCTTGATGTTCCCAGTGGTTCAGACTTTGTTTGGGGTTGGGATCCTCCCTGCTGGCTTGCTATCTAGCTGCTGGGATCTCTGCTGTTGTCCAACTATCATGGCCTGGACTACACTGTGGGTGAGAGCCTCCTGCTGGCTTTCTCACTATCCCCATTATTCCAACCTCCTGGGCTTTATTCCCCCCCCCCCCCCCCCGACTTAGAGACTGGCATTCCCTGAAGATCCTCCATGATGTCTTCCTTTGAAAACTTCTTTGAATCTTCTCTTATTCTTGGTGGGATCTGCACCTTTGAATGTCAGAAAAGGAGCTTCGTTTATCTTTGGTTGGGAAATGCTCTGGGAGCATATTAGCTACATGCCAACATCTTGGCTCCATCCTGGAAGTCCAGTTCTTTTTTTAATTAATCAATTATTTATTTATTTAAGATAACATTTTTTAAAATTAAAGGTAATATTCTTTGGTTTTTGTCAGTTCATCTTTTAAAGTAAGATGAGGAGACAGGTTGAAAAACTAGAGGTGAGAACAAGGTCCCTAAAACAAGGAAAGTTGTGGAAGACAGGAAATAAGAATTTGGTTTCTCACTATTATCCCTTCCTAAACTCTCCTCAATCTTTCAAATTCCTCTTCAGTCTTGAGATTTCTGTACTATTCCTGTTTACCCAAATGTGAAACATATATTTAATGGAAGTCTTTAATTGATGCCACTTCCAGTTTGTGTTCAAGATAAGTATTCTGCATCTAAAGGATGGATGTATCTAGAAAGGAAAAAACTTGTGACTATCCCTAGTATCAAAAGGATCATTCTTTCTATTTTTTAATGTACTGATGTCTATTTAAGTTAGAAGACTTCCAGTCCCCTGAGAGTTTAGTTAGAAATGCTCCAAATTGTTATCCACTTTAATAAGTACTCCCAAAGTGAATTGAGTGAGATGGGGAAGGGAAACAGAAAACTCAGGAAAAAATATGAGAGATTGAGGAAGAGAAAGTGAGGGGTCTTCTTTTCTCCAGCTGAGTGGAAGGTTAGGTAGATGTTAGAGAAAATGTTGTTAATCCCTAAAGACATCAGGGGAAAGCTCTCACATCTCCTCACCAATTCTTCCTTCAGGTGACTGAGATTCTTCAATAGAATTTCTATTCTTTCATTTAGTGGATGGTTATTTTAGGTGGGAAGGAGTGGACAAGGAGGAGAAAGAGGCTTATGGGAGAGTAGGGAATGTGACCAGGTATAACAGATGCTCAAGCTTTGATTTATTCTATAAAATTCCAGCTTCTTCCCTTACTAAAAATTGCCTCAACTTTCTTTTGCAGTCAATAATAACAAGACAAGAAAAGAGTTCTCAGTTCTACAAAAAGCTCAACTGAGTTCTCTGCCATTCCCCAAAGTGCAAACAGCAGTCAAATGGTTATAAGGAAGAGTCATAATGGCAGGCACTTGTTTTAACTCTCAATTCTTTTTTTGTGAAAGATTTTACGCATTTTGAGTTTTACAATTTTCCCCCATTCTTGCTTCCCTCCCCCCACCCCCCACAGAAGGCATTCTGTTAGTGTTGACATTGTTTCCATATTATACATTGATTTCAGTTGAATGTGATGACAGAAAAATCATATCCTTAAGAAAGAAAAATAAAGTATGAGATAGTAAAATTACATAATAATATAATGGTTTTATTTTCTAACTTGAAGGTAATAGTCTTTGTTCTTTGGTCAGAGTCCATAATTCTTTCTCTAAATGAATACAGATGGAATTCTACATTGCAGATAGCTCAAAATTGTCCCTGGTTGTTGGACTAAAGGGATGAGCAAGTCCACCAGCATCTGCATGCTGCTGTTAGGGTGTGCAATGTTTTACTGGTTTGGTTCATCTCGCTCAGCATCAGTTCTTGCAAATCTTTCCAGGCTTCCCTGAATTCCTAGCCCTCCTGGTTTCTAATAGAACAATAGTATTCTATAACATACATATACCATGGTTTGTTAAGTCATTCCCCAATTGAAGGACATTCACTTAATTTCCATTTTTTTTGCCACCATAAACAGGGCTAATATAAATATTTTTGAACAAGTGATGCACCTTCTACTGTATCTTGTTATTTTTCATCATCTCTTCAGGGTATAGACCCAGTAGTGGTAATGCTGGGTGAAAGGGTATAAACAATCTTGTTGCCCTTTGGGCATAATCCCAAATTACTCTCCAGACAAGGTGAATGAGTTCACAGCTCCACCAACAATGTATTAGTGTCCCAGATTTCCCACATCCCTTCCAACATTGATCACTGTGCATTCTGGGCATATTGGCCAGTTTGAGAGGTGTGAAGAGGTATCTCAGAGAAGCTTTAATTTGCATTTCTCTAATAATTCATTACTTGGAGCCATTTTTCATGTGACTATGGATTGCTTTGATTTTCTCAGCTGTAAATTGCTTTTGCATATCCGTTGACAATTTGTCAATTGGGAAATGGTTTATTTTATTGAAAATTTGACTCAGTTCTCTGTAGATTTGAGAAATGAGTCCTTTGTTATAAATATTTGTTGCAAAAATTGTTTCTCAATTTACAACTTTTTTTGATCTTTGTTACAGTGATTTTGTTTGCGCAAAAGGTTTTTAATTTAATGTAGTCAAAATTTTATAGTTTGTTTTGAATGATTTTCTCTATCACTCCCTTCATCATAAACTGGTTCCCTTTCCATAGATCTGACAGGTATACTTCTCCTTGATCTTCTAGTTAGCTTATAATATTGTTTTTCATGTCTAAATCCTATATCCATTTGGAACTTAGTATAGGGTATGAGGTGTTGCTCTAATCTAAGTTTCTTCCATACTAATTTCCAATTTTTTCCAGCAGTTTTTATTTAAGAGAGTGTTTTTAACCCAATAGATGGACTCTGTGATTTTATCAAATAGAAGATTTCTATAACCATTTTCTGCTATTGCACCTAGTCTATTCCACTGATCCATGACTCTATTTCTTAGCCAATACCATACAGTTTTGATGACAGATGCTTTATTTTATAATTTTAGATCTGGTAAAGCTAAGCCACCTTCTTTTGCATTTTTTTTCACTGAATCCCTGGAAATTCTTGACTTTTTATTTCTCCATATAAATTTACTTATAATTTTTTTCTAACTTATTAAAGTAAATTTTTAGAATTTTGATTGGTAGAGCGATAAATAAGCAGTTTAGTTTTGGTAGAATTGTCATTTTTATTATATTAGCTCGACCTATTAATAAACAGCTGATGTTTACCCAGGTATTTAAATCTGATTTTATTTCTGTGTGAAGAATTTTTAATTGTTTTCAAAAAGTTTTTGAGTCTGCCTTGGCAGGTAGACTATTTTGTCTGAGGTTACTTTGAATGGGATTTCTAATTCTAACTCTTTCTGCTATATCTTGTTAGTCATATATAGAAATGTTGCAGATTTATGAGGGTATATTTTATATCGTGCTACTTTGCTAAAATTGATAATAATTTCTAGTAGTTTTTTAAATGAATTTTTGGAATTCTCTAGTTATACCATCATGTCATCTGCAAAGAGTTTTGTTTCCTCTTTCCCTATTCTAATTCCTTCAATTTCTTTTGCTTCTCTTATTGCTGAGGCTAACATTTCTAATATGATATTGAATAGTAGTGATGATAATGAGCATCCTTGTTTCACCCCTGATTTTATTGGGAATGCCTCTAGACTATCCCTGTTGCATATAATGCTTGTTGATGGTTTCAGATAGGTACTGTTTATAATTCTAAACTATTTATTCTGAAACTCTCAAGCATTTCAGTAGGAATGCATGCTGCATTTTATCAAAAGCTTTTTCAGCATCTATTGATATGATCATATGATTTCTGATAGGTATTTTATTAATATAATTCATTATACTAACAGTTTTCCTAATATTGAAACAACCCTGCATTCCTGTGTTAAATTCTACTTGATCATAATGTATTATGCTAGTGATAACTTGTTGTAATAATTTTGCTAAGATTTTATTTAGGATTTTTGCATCTATATTCATCAGGGAGATAGGTCTATAATGTTCTTTCTCTGTTTTAACTCTTCCTGGTTCAGATATCTGCACCATATTGGTGTCTTAGGAAGAGTTAGGTAGAGTTCTGTCCTCATCTACTTTTCCAAAATTTTTGTATAGAATTGGAGCAAATTGCTCCTTAAATGTTTGATAGAATTCACTCATGAATACATCTGGCCATGGAGATTTTTTTCTTAGGGATTTCAATAATGCCTTGTTGAATTTCTTTTTCACAGATAGGGTAATTTAGGTTTTTGATTTCCTCTTCATTTAATCTGGGACATGTATATTTTTGTAAATATTCATTCATTTCACTTAAATTGTCAAATTTATTGGCATAGAGTTGGGCAAAATTATTCCATATTATTACTTTAATTTCTACTTCATTGGTAGTGAGTTAACCTTTTTCATTTATGACACTAGCAATTTGTTTTTCTTCTTTCTTTCTTTTCAATCAATTTGACCAGAGGTCTATAAATTTAATTGTTTTTTTCATAAAACTAGCTCTTGGTTTTATTTATTCATTCAATAATTTTCTTGCTTTTGATTTTATTAATTTCTCCTTTAATTATTAGAATTTCCAATTTGGCATTTAATTGGGGATTTAAAATTTGTTCTTTCTCTAATTTTTTAGTGGCATATTTGTTTCATTGATTTCTTCTTTCTTTGATTTATTCATGCAAATATTTAAAGACATAATATAACCCCTCCCAGCTGCCTTGAGTGTATTCTATAGGTTTTGGTATGTTGTTTCATTATTGTGCTTTTCTAGGATGAAATAATTAATTCTTTCTATAATTTGTTGCTTGATCCAATCATTCTGTAAAATGAGGTTATTTAGTTTCCAATTAGTTTTGGGTCTATATCTCCTTGGGCTAGTATTGCATATGATTTTTATTGCATTAAGATCCCAAGAAAGATGTATTCACTATTTCTGCTTTTCTGTAATGGATCATTAGGCTTTATGTCCTAGTACATGGTCAGTTTTTGTGTAAGTGTCATGTACTGTAGAAAAAAGTATATTCCTTTTTCCTATATCTAGGTTTTCTAAAATTCTATTTATCTAAACTTCTATTTATCCCCTTAACTTCCTTCTTGTTTATTTTATGATTTAAATTATCTAAATCTGAGAGAAAGAGTTTGAGGTCTCCCCACTAGTTGAGTTTTGCTGTCTTTGTCTTTCTTTACTTCTTTCAACTTATCCTCTAAGAATGTAAATGCTATCCCATTGGGTCTGTACATATTTAGTACATATTTAAAACTATCTATTTTTGCACTTGCTTTACCTGAGATAAGGATTGCTACCCTTGTTTTTTCACTTCAGCTGAAGCAAAATATATTTTTCTCCAACCTTTTACCTTTTCTTTATATGTATCTCTCTGCTTCAAATTAGTGTCTTGTAAGCAGCATATTGTAGGATTCTGGTTTTTAATCCTCTCTGCTATTCATTTACATTTTAGGGGAGAGTTCATCCCATTCACATTCAAAGTTATAATTACTAAATCTTTATTGCCCTGCATGCCTTTCCTTTTGTTTGTATTTTCACCTTTTTCCCCCTTTATCCATATTCCATAGGGTTTTGTTTCTGAATACCACCACCTTCAGTGTGGTTTCCCACTGAAATTCACCCCTCTCCCTTTTTTCCTTTTTCCTTTTCCCCCCTATTCCCTTCCTTCTGTTAGTTTACCTTTTTCTACCCCTTCCCATCTGCCGCTTCACTTTTCCCTTATAATGCTTGAAAGGTAAGATTAGTTTCTTAACTTCATTGTGTCTAAATTAACTTTAAGCCAAGTCTGATGATATGAAGATTCAGGCAGTTCTCACCTCCTCCCTTCTTCCCTTCAATTACAATAGGTCTTTTTTATCTCTTGATATAATGAGATTTACCCCATTCATTCTCCCTTCAACCTCCCTTCTCCTTACTGCCCCCCTTTTTAAAGATGTATTGTTTTTACATCATTCTATCTGAGTCACAGAAGAGTTATGTATCCATTACTTCTGGCTATGTATATTGTATCTAATAGAGTTACAATTCTCAAGAGTTATGAGACTCTTTCTCCCAAATGTATATATAGCTAGTTTCATCTTATTGTATAGCAGGTTTGGTTTTTTATTTTTTACCTTTTCATGTGTCTCTTGAGCCTCCTGTTTGATGTCCAAATTTTTTATTTAGCTCTGGTCTTTTCATCATGAAATCTTGAAAGTCTCCCATTTTATTAAATGTCCATCTTTTTTCCTGGAGGAGAAGGCTTAGCTTTGCCAGGTAGTGAATTCTTGACTGCATTCTGAGCTCCCTTGCTCTGTGGAATATCTTATTCCAGGCCCTTGGATCCTTTAATGTTGCTACATCCAGGTCCTGCATAATCCTTCCTATAGCTTCTTGGTTTTCAAAATTTTCCTTCTGGCTGCTTGAAGGATTTTTTCTTTTATCTGATAGTCCTGGAATTTCACCATAACGTTCCTTGTTGTTTTCATTTTAGGATCTTTTTCCAGAGAGTATAGATGTGTTCTTTCAATAACAATTTTGCCTTCTGGTTCCATGATATCAGGGCAATTTTACATCACTAAATCCTGTAATATTATGTCCAGGCTTTTTTTTTCACCTACACGTTTTCCAGATGGCCAAAAATTCTCAGAATCTACCTTCTTGATCAATTCTCAAGATCAGTGGTTGTGCTGATGAGGTATTTCACATTTTTTTTTCTATTTTTTTTTTTATCTTTTGGTTTTCTTTAACACAATCTTGTTTCATGAAGTCATTAATTTCTGCTGATTCAATTCTTTTTTTTTTCAGAGAAGTTTTTTCTTCCTTTATCTTTTTCAATTCCTTTTCCAGTTAGTCCATTCTATTTTTGAAGGACTTTTCTATTTGCCCAAATATAGTTTTGTGAGAATCATTTCCTTTTTGCATTTGTCCATTTGAGGATTTGAGAGAATCATTTTCTTTTTGCATTTGCCCAATTGAAGATCTGAGTTATTCTCATTTTATATTTGTCCAATTGTTTTTTCCAAGGATTTCTTTTCTTGTTGTGAGATTTTAATTTTCTCTTGCAAAATGTTAATTTTCTATTGACTTTCTTTTCCCAATTTCTCCAATTGATTTTTAAACTCTTCCTGTTTTCTTCAAGGAGTTGGGCTGAAGACCAATTCATGTTCTACTCATCAGTGCTAGATCTCTCTGGGTTAGAATCTATCCCTTCTAAGTATTTCTCCGTGGGTCCCCTTTTTCTCTCTGGCCTTTTTTCACCTCGTGTTAGGATTTAGTGAGCTGGCTCTCAGAGGTTTGCTTTTGAGTATCCTAGAGACTTTGTTCACTTGGCTTAGTAATTCCAGGTACCATCCAGTAGGGGGTGCTGTTAGCTTTCTCTTTAGTGAGGTCTTCAGCAGCAGTGTCTGAGTGGACCTTGAACACTGGGCTGGGCCCTGGGGGAGGGATTTAATCTCTTTCTGTTGTATGAACTCTGTTACTCTAAGGAGGGTTGTTTATTGTTTGTTCTGGTCAAAGGGCTATGCTGAAAGTATGGAGCTCAAATCCCAGGCCCAGCTGGTTGTTCTCCAGGCCTGTTCCGAGACTCTGTGCTGGAACTCACCCTCTTGTAGCTCCTTTCCCCCCAGCCAAAGACTCGGCAGCTAAAGTTGGATCTAGTACTCGCCACTCACAGAAGTTTCTATGGCTGAGGCTGGCCCTTTAGCTTCCCCCCAGCTGCCATCCCCATGCTGATCCTCTGCTCTTGTCTCCTGGTTCACTCATAGTCCCCTGAGACAGACCTTCTTGGTAGATGTTCTTCTCCTAGCTTCTCTTTCTGGGTTTTGTAGATTGAATTTCTGTTAAGAGGTTTCTCTCAAGTTATTTCTGAGGAGAAAGAGAGGGCACCTATCACAGTGTCTGTCTTCTTTCCACCATCTTGGTTGGAAGTCTAAACTCTCAATTCAAAAGTCACTCCTAGATCTGCCCCACAGACTCAAACTTTTCCAGAGTTCTTCCCAACAGGCACACCAACAAGTCTGAGAAGAGGTCTGAAGAATAGTTACTTCTTTCTTTGTCAGTCTTTGGCACAGAGGAAAATGACCACACTGAATTTGTTTTGTGGTGGAGCATACACTCACAAAGACACACACACAGACATGCACATGCACAAAAATGAGCCCACTCTTTTGCTCCCACTTTTGCCTCTCCCACCCTTAATTTCCTTGATCAAATACCCTTCCAGCTGGTTTTCTCACATGATAACACTTTTGAAATATTTCTCATATATTTTCTTTGATTTATCAAGGAGAAAAAAATCAAAACCAGAACAAACCAACCTTCTAAAACTGCCTACTACTCAGTCAATGTCTCAAATTTTGGGGACAAAACTTTATTTTGCACAGAAGAAAAACAAAATATAGGATTGACCCATCTCCCACAGAGAGAGGTCTACCTGGTTTTCATTATAATCACATTATCTTTATTGTTTTTTAACCAAAACTTCTCCTCTCATTTTTGACCTGTTGGGACAAACATATATCATTGCCTCTTCCAAAAGTCCCTCACCTCCCTTTCATTGAATTGGTCATCTTTTTTACCTGGAACCTGGCTTGGAGCATTTTTGGTCTTTAAGTTGGTAATAGTGGGGTTAAAATTATAGCTTTTGTGATGTAACAATTACTGAAGGAAAGGTTTTCCATTCACTAGCACAAGTTTGTCTTTGCCCCACCCTATCAGGTCCCTTCAAAGCTCCCACATCCATCTCTTGCTTAGAGCTGAAGCAAATAGCATTTTGAGACAGAATCAGGCCAGTGTAATTTAGCTCCCTGTCTATCCTTCTTGCAAAAAGGGTCTCCCAATTTCTTTCAACCTCTGGCTCCACATACTTCATCCTAATTGAAGCAGAAAACACTTCATTCAGACATCGACAGTTGGTGATTTAAAGCCAATTTCTAGCAGCAAGCATGTTTTGATACCTGGTTCAGACTGTTTTATAAGGAAAAAAATAGCACACAGTATATCTGACTTGGAACAAAAGAAACATTAGTAAATGAGCATAGTAATCTACTCTTTGACTCAAGCTTCTGGAATAAGAACTCACTATTTGACAAAAACTGCAGGAAAAACTGAATAGTATTATGATAGAAGTTCAATATAGGCCAATATCACACAATCTATACCAAGATAATATTGAAATGAGTACAGGATTTAAGCATAGAAGATGACACCATAAAACAATTAAGAGAACAAATAATAGTTTATCTGTCAGATCTATGGAGAAGGGTGGAGTTTATGGTCAAATAGAAGACAAAGAAAATTAAAAATCAAAAAATGAATCATTTTGATTATATTTATAAAAACATTTTGCACAAATAGAACTAAATTAACTAAGATTAGAAGGAATGCAGAAAACTAGGGAACAATTTGCATACCTAGTGCTTCTGATGAAGGACTCATTTCTAAAATATTTTGAGAACTCAGTCAAATTTATAAGTATACAAATCATTCCCCAATTGACAGTTAAAAGATACAAACAGCCAGTTTTCAGATGAAGAAATTAAAGCTCTCTAAAGTCACATGAATCTCACATGTTCCAAAATATTCGTAATAACTCTTTTTATAGTGACTAAGAATTAGAAATTGAGGGGATACCCATCAGCTGGGGAATGACTAAACAAGTTATAGTACATGAATACTATGGAATAATATTGTTCTAAAAGAAACCATAAATGGTCAGACTAGAGAAATATGGAATGAGTTACAGGTTTGGATGCTGAACGAAGGGAGCAGAATCAACAGAAAAATGTACACATTAAGAACAACATGGGGGATGATCAACCTTTATGGAAGCAGATCCTCTCAGCAGTTCAGAGAGCTAGGACAACCTTATTAGATGGGCTAGGGCAATGCTATCCCCATCCAGAGGAAGAAAAACAAAACAAAACAAAACAAAACCAAAAGAAAAAAAAAACTTCAGAATCTGGTGAACCCTTTACAAAAAATATCTCATGTCTCTTTACTTAAACCTAAATCCTCATACCAAAAATAACTAATCTGCACACATGTTTTTCCGAAATATGTATGTATAATGTTAACCTGGATGGAACAGGAAGAGAAGGAAGGGGGGAAAGAGATTTTTTTAACATAAAAATATACATATGCATATGAATGAATGTTGAAAAATTTTCTTATTGTATATTTGTCAAACAAAATGTCAATAAAAATAAAGTTATATAAAAATGCTCTTAGTCATTATTGATTAAAAAATACAAATTAAATTAATTCTTAGGTACTATCTAAACCCTATCAGATTGACTAAATGATAAAAACAAAAAATGATCAGTTTTTGGAGAGGATATGAGAAAACTGGGACACTAATGCACTCTTGGTTGAATTGTGAACTGATCAAACCATTCTGGAAGACAATTTGGAACTATATCCAAAGGTCATTATAATTATGGATAGTTTTCATCGCTCAATAGTACTATTGGACCTTTTCCACAAAAAGATCATAACAAAGGGGAAAAGATTGACATATGATCTTTATAGCATCTCTTTCTATAGTGGCAAAAAATTAGCAATTGAAGGAATGCCCATCAATTGAGAAATGACTAACAAATTATGGTATATGAATGTGATATAGTATTATCATTCTGAAAGTAATAATGAGAGGGCAGACTTCAGAAAAATCTGTAAAGACTTAATTGAACTGATGCTGAGGGAAGTGAGCAGGATCAGCAGAATATTGTTTTCATTAATAGCAACATTGTGGGATGTTCAACTAGGATGGCCTTTACTCTTCTCAGCATTTCAATGAAGAAGGACAATCTTAAAAGACTTGAGATGAAAAATGTCATCCACATCCAGTGAAACAAAAAAAGCAGTTGTAAACTGAATACAAACCAAAATATGATTTGTTAAAATTTTCAAAACAGTTTAAATGGTTTTGCTCTCTTTTTCATAGTTTTCCCCTTTATTTCTAATTCTTTTTTTGCAACATGATTAATATAGAAATATATTAAACAAGATTGTACACTTATAACCTATATTTGATCATTGACTACCATAAGCAAAGTGGGAGGAAGCATGTTAAAAAAGATGTGGAACTTAAAAGGTACAAATGTTGAAAATTGTCTTTGCATGTAATGGGAAAAAATAAAATAAAACAAGATAAAAATAAAAAATAGAGAAATTGAAAAAAATTTAAAAAAAGTTTGACTCTGCTTTCAGAATGGAGGGCATATTATTCTAATATTCTGAGACTTTGTACAAACATTTTCAGAGATATTTGTGAGGACCTGTAAATTTTCAGTTCTTCCAAGTTGGTATATGCTCTGGTGTGTGAGCAGTCACAAACATTCTTTGCTGCCCTGGAACTATGAAGAGGGTTTCTGCTTCCCTCTGACTGCAAGTTCTGGTATGCTATTACTCTTCCTCTTTTTTTTTGAAAAGCAATGGGGTTAAGTGGCTTGCCCAAGCCCATGCAGCTAGGTAATCAGTAACTGTTCCAGGCTGGATTTGAACTCAAGTACTCCTGATTCTATAGCCAGTGCTCTATCCACTGCACAACTTAGCTGCCTCTGCTATTACCCTTCTTGCCCTGTGATTGGGACCCAGGACTATGATTCAGATTCTAACACGGGCAAATTGAATCCTGCTAAGTGCTTTCACAAGACGTCTGCAATCTCTTGTTGGATCCCCTTTACCTCTGTGGGTTGAGAGCTTAGGAAGCAGCTGCTGCCACTGTTGATTCAGTGGTTCCCAAAGCCTGATCTTGGTTTATTGGGGCTGGGGCTCCACTTGGATCAGGTCTATACCAGTCAAATCTGCCTTGGGAAGTAGAGCACTGTGTGCTCCTCTCACCCAAGACTGGCAGACCTTTCTGGATGACCTTTTTTTTAAAAATTTATTTTTATTAAAGATATTATTTGAGTTTTACATTTTTCCCCCAATCTTGCTTCCTTCCCCCCTCCATCCCCACAAAAAGCACTCTGTCAGTCTTTACTTTGTTTCCATGTTGTACCTTGATCCAAATTGGGTGTGATGAGAGAGAAATCATATCCTTAAAGACAAGAGAAGTCTAAGAGGTAACAAGATCACACAATAAGCTATCTGTTTATTTTTTCCTAAATTAAAGGGAACAGTCCTTGCACTTTGTTCAAACTCCACAGCTCCTTATCTGGATACAGATGGTACTGTCCTTTGCAGACAGCCCAAAATTGTTCCCGATTGTTGCACTGATGGAATGAGCAAATCCTGCAAGGTTGAACATCACTCCCATGTTGCTGTTAGGGTGTACAGAGTTTTTCTGGTTCTGCTCATCTCACTCAGCATCAGTTCATTCAAATCCCTCCAGGTTTCCCTGAAACCCCGTCCCTCCTGGTTTCTAATAGAACAATAGTGGTCCATGACATACATACACCACAGTTTGCCAAGCCATTCCCCAATTGAAAGACATTTACTTGATTTCCAATTCTTTGCCACCAAAAACAGGGCTGCTATAAATATATTTGTACAAGTAATGTTTTTACCTTTTTTTCCTCATCTCTTAAGGGTATAGACACAATAGTGGTATTGCTGGGTCAAAGGGTATGCACATTTTTGTTGCCCTTTGGGCATAGTTCCAAATAGCTCTCCAGAAGGACTGGGTGAGTTCACAGCTCCAACAACAGTGTAATAGTGTCCCAGATTTCCCACATACCTTCCAACAATGATCATTATCCTTCCTGGTCATAAAGGCCAAATTGAGAGGTGTGAGGTGGTAACTCCGAGAAGCTTTAATTTGCATTTCTCTAATAATTAATGATTTAGAACATTTTTTCATATTACTATGAATTACTTTGATCTCCTCATCTGTAAATTGCCTTTGCACATCCTTTGACCATTTCTCAATTGGGGAATGGCTTTTTGTTTTAAAAATATGAATCAATTCTCTGTATATTTTAGAAATGAGTCCTTTGTCAGAATCATTAGTTGTAAAGATTGTTTCCCAATTTACTACATTTCTTTTGATCTTGGTTACATTGCTTTAATCTGTGCAAAAGCTTTTTAATTTAATGTAATCGAAATCATCTAATTGGTTTTTTGGTGGTGTTCTCCAACTCTTCCTTAGTCATAAACTGTTCCCCTTTCCATAGATCTGACAGGGAGACTAGTCCTTGATCTTCTAATTTGCCTATAGTATTGTTTTTAATGTCTCTGTCCTGTAACCACTTGGATCATATCTTGGTAAAGGGTGTGAGGTGTTAGTCTAATCTAAGTTTCTTCCATACTAACTTCCAATTTTCCCAGCAATTTTTATCAAAGAGGGAGTTTTTATCCCAATGGCCAGACTCTTTGGGTCAAACAGCAGATTACTATAATCCTCTCCTGCTTTTACACCTAGTCTATTCCACTGGTCCACCACTCTATTTCTTAGCCAATACCAAACAGTTTTCATGACTGATGCATTATACTATAATTTTAGATCGGGTAGAGATAAGCCACCTTCATTTGCACTTTTTTTTTCATTAAGCTCCTGGCAGTTCTTGACTTTTTATTTCTCCATATGAATTTACTTACAATTTTTTCTAACTCATTAAAGTAATTTTTTGGAATTTTGATTGGCGGGGCCCTAAACAGTTAGTTTAGTTTTGGTAGAATTGTCATTTTTATTATATTAGCTCTGCCTATTTATGAGCGGTTGATATTTGCCCAGTTATTTAAATCTGATTTAATTTGTGTGAGAAGTGTTTTATAATTGTTTTCAAAAAGATTCTGAGTCTGTCTTGGCAAATAGACTCCCAAATATTTTATACTGTCTGAGGTTACTTTGAATGCGATTTCTCTTTCTAGCTCTTCCTGCTGTTTCTTGCTGGACATATATAGAACAGTTGAGGACTTATGAGGGTTTATTTTATAACCTGCAATTTTGCTAGAATTGCCAATTGTTTCCAGTAGGTTTTTTGGATGATTTCTTGGGATTCTCTAGGTAGATCATCATGTCATCTGCAAAGAGTGAGAGTTTTGTCTCTTCCTTCCCAATTCTAATTCCTTTAATATCTTTTAAATATTGAATAGTAGTGGTGATAATGGGCACCCTTGTTTCACCCCTGATCTTATTGGGAATGCCTCTAGCCTCTCCCCATTGAGTATAATGCTCGTTGATGGCTTCAGATAGATACTGCTACTTATTTTAAGGAAGAGTCCATTTATTCCTACACGCTCTAGTGTTTTTAATAGGAATGGATGCTGTATTTTGTCAAAAGCTTTTTCACCATCTATTGATATGATCATATGATTTCTGATAGGTTTGTTCTTGATATAATTAAGGATACTAACAGTTTTCCTAATATTGGACCAACCCTGCATTGCTGGAATAAATCCTACTTGATCATAATTTATTATCCTAGTGATGACTTGCTGTAATTGTTTTGCTAAGATTTTATTTAGGATTTTTTGCATCTATATTCATCAGGGAGATAGGTCTATAATTTTCTTTCTCTGTTTTAACTCTTCCTGGTTTAGGTAACAGTACCATATTGGTTTCATAGAAAGAGTTAGGCAGAGTTCCATTTTTCCCTATTTTTCCAAAGAGTTTATATAGGATTGGAACCAATTGTTCCTTAAATGTTTGTTAGAATTCACTTGTGAATCTATCAGGCCCTGGAGATTTTTTTTTAGGGAGTTCAATAATGACTTGTTGAATTTCTTTTTCTTAGATAGGGTTGTTTAGGTATTTAATCTCTTCTTCATTTAACCTGGGCAACTTATATTTTTGTAAATATTTATCCATTTCATTAGATTATCAAATTTATTGGCATAGAGTTGGCAAAATAATTTAGAATTATTACTTTAATTTCCTCCTCATTGGTGGTGAGTTCACCTTTTTCATTTATGATACTAGCAATTTGGTTTTCTTCTTTCTTTTTTTTTAATCAAATTGACCAGAGGTTTATCAATTATATTGTTTTTTTATAATACCAACTTTTGGTTTTATTTATTAATTCAATAGTGTTTTTGCTTTCAATATTATTAATTTCTCCTTTAATTTTTAGAATTTCTAATTTGGTACTTAATTGGGGATTTTTGATTTTTTCTTTCTCTAATTTTTTTAGGTGCATGTTTAGTTAATTGATTTCATCTTTCTCCAATTTATTCATAAAAACATTTAGAGCTATAATATATCCCCTGAGAGTTGCTTTGAATGAATCCCATAGGTTTTGGTATGTTGTATCATTATTATCATAATCTATGATAAAATGGTTAATTCTTTCTATTATTTGATTTTTGGTCGACTCAATTTTTAAAATGAGGTTATTCAATTGCTAATTCGTTCTGGGTCTATATCTCCTTGGCCCAGTATTGCATATGACTTTTATTGCATTGTGATCTGAGAAAGATATATTCACTATTTCTGCCTTTCTGCAGTTGATCATTAGGTTTTTATGTGCTAGTACATGGGCAATTTTTGTATAAGTTCCATGTACTGCAGAGAAAAAGGTATATTCCTTTCTATCCCCATTCAGTTTCTTCCATAAGTCTACCATATCTAATTTTTCTAATAATCTATTTACCTCCTTAACTTCTTTCTTATTTTATGATTCGATTTATCTAGATCTGAGAGTGGGCGGTTGAGGTCTCACACTAGTAGAGTTTTGCTATCTATGTCTTCCTGTAATTCTTTCAGCTTCTCCTCTAAGAATTTGGATGTTGTCCCACTGAGTGCATATATATTCAATATTGAATTGACTTTATTGTCTATTGTACCTTTTAGGAGGCTATAGTTTCCTTCCTTACCTCTTTTAACACTATCTATTTTTGCTGCTGCTTTTTCTGAGATAAGGATTGCTACCCCTGCTTTTTTTACTTTAGCTGAAGCAAAATATATTTTGCTCCAACCTTTTACCTTTATTCTATATGTATCTCTCTGCTTCAGATTAGTTTCTTGTAAGCAGCATATTGTAGGATTCTGGTTTTTAATCCACTCTGCTATTTGCTTATGTTTTAAGGGAGAGTTCATCCCATTCACATTTAAGGTTATGATTACTAATTCTTTATTGCCCTCCATGCTATCTTCCCTCTGTTTGTATTTTTTCCCCTTTCCCCCCTTTTTATCCATATTCCCCAGGCTTTTGTTTCTGAAAACCACCCCCTTCAGTGTGTTTGCCCTCCTATGTCACATCCTCCCCTTTCGTTCCCCCTTCCCTTTTTCCCTTTTCCCTTCCCTTCCTTTTATTATTTCCGTTATTTCCCCCACTCCCCTTCCCTTTCTCCGTCCCCCCTCCCCTTTTCCCCTTTTAATACTTGAAAGGTTAGATGTTTTATAAGTTAACTGAGTATGTGTAGGTTGATTTTAAGCCAAGTCTGATGAGAAGAAGATTCAGGTGTTTCTCCTCTACTCC
Source organism: Macrotis lagotis (assembly GCF_037893015.1). Taxonomy (NCBI): domain Eukaryota; kingdom Metazoa; phylum Chordata; class Mammalia; order Peramelemorphia; family Peramelidae; genus Macrotis; species Macrotis lagotis. The sequence goes on along the minus strand of NC_133658.1, from coordinate 770,301,144 downwards.
CTTCTTCCCCTCTATCACCATAGGTTTTTTGTACCTCTTAGTGTAATGGGATTTGTCCCATTCAATCCCCTCCCTCCTCCCGTCTCTCTCCTGTCCCCCTTTTTAGGGAGGTAGTGTATTTTTTTTAGATCATTCTAGCTAAGTCATAGAAAATTCTGAGTGTCTGACCCTTCTAGTTCTGTATATTCTATCGAATAGTCAAAATTCCTCAGAGTTATTAGAGTCTTTCTCCCAAATGGGGTTAAAACCAGTTACCTCCCATTAGATAGTAGTCTCATGGAGAGGTCATGAATGTTCATCATTGCTGGCAAGGTGTTTTCTCTCTGTTAGAGATACATTTCTCAAGGTTTATGAGAATTTTTTTTTATCCCCATGCTGGGATATAGCCAGTTTCAACTAACTTACTGGATTGCACTTTTTTTTTCTTTTACCCCCCCCTCCTTTTTATTATCTTCTTATGTGTCTCTTGAACCTCTTGTTTGATGTCCAAATTTTCTGTTTAGATCTGGTCTTTTCATCAGAAATTTTTGGAATTCTTCCATTTCACTAAATTTCCATCTTTTTTTCCCTGGAAGAGAAGGCTCAGCTTTGCAGGAGAGTAGATTCTTGGCTGCATTCCAAGCTCCCATGTTCTTTGAAATATCTCGTTCCAGGCCCTTTGATTCCTTAATGTTGATGCAGCCAGGTCCTACATGATTCTTACTGTGGCTCCTTGATATTTGAATTGTTTCTTTCTGTCTGCTTGCAGGATATTCTCTTTTATCTGATAGTTTTGCAGTTTGGCCATATCATTCCTTGGTGTTTTCATTTTAGTATCTTTTTCTGGTGGGGATCGATGTACTCTTTCAGTAACTACTTTGCCCTCTGATTCCATGATATCAGGGCAGTTTTCCATTACTAGATCCTGTAATATTAAGTCCAGGCTTTTTTTCTCTTCAATGTTTTCAGGAAGTCCTATAATTTTCAGGTTGCCCCTCCTCGATCTATTCTCATGTTCCATGGTTTTGTTGATGAGATATTTTACATTTGCTTCTATTTTTTCTATTTTTTGATTTTGTTTAACTGACTCTTGCTGTCTCATGGAGGAATTAGTTTCTGTAGGCTCTATTCCTTTTGGGGGGAAGGAGTTTTCTTCATTAACCTTTTGCAACTCCGTTTCCAATTGGTCAATTCTACTTGTGAAAGAGCTTTCCATTTGACCAATTGAGATTTTGAGAGAATTAATTTCTTTTTGCATTTTCTCATTTGAGGATCTGAGAGAATTATTCTTATTTTGTAATTGTCCAATTGATGACCTGAGAGATTTATTCTCCTCTTGTGTTTGTCCAATTATACTTTCTAAGGTTTTGTTTTCTTGTTGCAAGGTATTAATTGTCTGTTCCAAATTTTTAAGCTCCTTCCTTATTTCTTCGAGGAAGTCTTTCTGTGCTGGAGACCATATTGTACTCTCCCCTGAGGTTCCAGGTCTCTCTGAGTTGGGGTCTTTCTCTTCCAGGAATTTTTCTATTGATCCACCTTTCCGCTGACCCTTTTTCATTATGCTAAGACCTTGAATTGGGGGGAGGGGCTGGTTCACCTGGGCTTGGGATGGCTAAAGGCTTTACTGAGTGTAGTTTCTCTGGCTGGCCAGTAGGAGGTTCTGGTTGCCCTCTCTGGAGTGTCTGTGACCTGGGTTGGGAGGCCTTCTCCCTTTGCCCGAAGGAAGGAGTTGGAACTATTGAATTCTTTTGCCTTCAATCAATGGTGGTCTTTACCCTGGCCTGAGGTCATTCCTCAGCTGGGCTAGTTCTTTTGCTCACACACCTGGGCCTGAGGCAGAAGTAGTTTGCAATTGTTTGTTTGGAAGGAGGCCTCAGTGCAATGGAGGTGTTTCTCAGACCCGAGGAGCCCAGGGATGGTGTCTGCATCTCTCCTGTACCAGACCTCTCCCCGCAGCCCCGTCCCCAAGCTCCAGGGGGACAGCACCAACACCAGCACCTCTGCTTCCCTGTGGACCCAAGCCCCTTTTGTCCAGCCCCACCACTGATCCAGCAGGTCCTTCTCTCTGGCCCTCAGACTCCCGGTTCCAATTCAGCTGTTAATCTGGATGATCTGGGGCGATCCTCTCTCTGAGCCCAGACTCACCCGCCCAAATTCTACCAAAGCTTCTGCTGGAGACAAATCCTGAGGCAGATGCTCTTTCTCCTGGCTTTTCTCTCTGGGTTATGTGAGTCGGACTTCCTCTAAGAGGTTTGTTTCATGTGATAGATGGGGAAGAGATCAGGTGACTCTAGGACTGTGCCTGTCTTCTCTCCGCCATCTTGGCCAGCAGTCTGGATGACCTTCTTGATGTAAGGAAAAGATAAAGATAATTATGAATGGAGAAATTGGGTAGAGATATAAATTGAATACCACCTATTCTTGAGATGTAAATTGACTAGAAGTAGAGAATTATGAATATAACATAAGCAACATTTTAATGTTAAAGGCTGCTGAAATTGTGTGGTGATCCCCATTACCACTGATTTGTTGTTTAATGTAAAAATTGTATCCTGATCTCCTTAGCCTTAACCCTCTATCCAGCTCCTCATCCAATAATAAAAAGGGAGTTCACCTTTTGCCCTCTGGATGAGTGGTAAGACATAAAAATCTGGGTTGGATTCCTGCTAAGGGCGACCGTCTTCCCAGCCAATCTGCTTGGTTGTTCATTTATCTCTCTCTCTCACTTTCCCTCTCTCTCCTTCTCCTTATCCCTTCTTATGTGTTGTAACTTCTTTTAACAATTTTTTTTTTGTTTTTTTCCATCCTTGCTTTCCTGAGTCTGTATAATGATTCCTCATACTCAGATCCAAAGTCAAGTAGTCAGTGGCTACATAATGACTCTGCCTAGATTTGAGACATTGTATCAAACTCTATAGATGTGAATCACACCCCTTATTTTGATTCTAGATTTTTAGAAAAGTAGGAAAATTATTAGACCTCTAACTTTCCTTCTTGTTTCCCTTTTTTCCAGAAAATGGAAAAAAAGTTGAGTTTTGTGGGGAGTTAGTGAAGCTGATCCCATGTGGTGTTTCACAGTAGCCCTTGTGTAGGCTTGCCCTGTGTTGTTCAGACTTACTGGAGAAGACCATACTGAAGTGTGTTTGGTTATACCCCACTGTGGAGTGAGGGTTGTTAAGGAAGGATGTTTGGCATGTATGTAATTGACATGTTTGCCTACCTATAAATTGAAGGAAAATTAAAAAAAACTTGTTACCAATACTACCCCTCCCACCCCCATGCTAACTCCTTGGAAGGAATTAGATTTGACAAAAGCAAAGCAACTGAGCTCCTGGAAATTATCTTTGTGTGGAACACTCTCTCTTTCTCTTTGAAATGCTCTCTCTCATTCTCTGAATGAGAAAATCTTCCTTTTTAGAACTTCAAAACTCACGCTATGTCTCAGATGGAATGCATGTTTCACTGCAGGAAGGGTAAAATCCCCCCAAAACTTGTTTTAGAAAACAGGGGAATCCCATGCTTTCTTCCTGGTTTGGGGATGAAGTGGGTTTGGGCAAGGACCAGGTTTTCAGTTCCAAGCCCCATTCCCTAAAGACATTAAGGGGGCTGAGAAAGTCCAACCCTTAGGAGGGGGAAGGGGAAATGGGAAGATTGATTGGGAAGGCTCCTGGTCAATTAGTTAAGAAAAAAAGGGGAAGATAATTTTTTCTGGGACTAGGAAATTCAGATTTCATCTTTTAATTATACCTGTGCTGGTAACTAATATTTCTGTAATAGAGTAACTGGGTTTGAACTTTATTAAGTTACTTAAGAATTCAATTTTAGGGGGTGGCTAGGTGGTGCAGTGGATAGAGCACTGTCCCTGGAGTCAGGAGCACCTGAGTTCAAATCCGAGCCTAGGACATTTAAAAATTACCTAGCTGTGTGGCCTTTGGCAAGTCACTTAACCCCATTGTCTTGCAGAAATTTAAAAAAAAATTCAATTTTAACTATTGGATGGCTACTTCAAAATGTATATGAATATATATATATATATATATATATATATATATATATATATATATATATATACATATATATGAGGTTCCTCACGAAATTTTAATTGATTCTAAAAATTTTTTTTGCAGGATCTTAATTGGTACATTCAAAAATTTATATGAATATATGTGTGTGTATGTGTGTACATGTGTATTTAAACATCAATGGAATATTTTCACATCTCTCTACTGGCCTGGAGAGGTGGGAAAATTTATCTATTCTGAGATTTGGTACAGGCCAGGGTATCCAACGTTCTTACTTTGATAAATTTGAAACCTTTATACAAAACAGTTGTTTCTCTCTCTCTCTCTCTGTCTGTCTCTCTCTCTCTCTCTCTCTCTCTCTCTCTCTCTCTCTCTGTGTATTTGTGTATGTAATTCAGATTGGAAATAGTTACAGAGTTACAGTTACCTGAGTTAAATATTACTCCTTTCAGTTTGGGTTTTGAATTTAATTGCTTAAAAAAAAGGATTGAAATTAATTAATTAGTGAAGTTGGGATCTGAGCCTATAAATTGCAAATTTTTTGAATTGGCTTCCTGCCATCAAGAGACTTTACAAAGTGGGCAGGAAGGCCTTTGATAGGCAAAGGTCACCACCTTGTGTTTAAAAAAAAGAAGCTATCAGATATCTAAATGAGAGTAATTTAGTTACCTAAGTTATGTAACAAGTCTTGAGAATTTGTGTGTTATTAAGAGGAAAAATATAATTAGCATAAATTGTATGTCTAGGAATTTGGTAACATTGGATCATATATTTATTTTGGGAAAGAGAAATATACTAAATTTTGTAATCTGATCTGTTTTGATGTTAAATTGATATACATTTTCAACCATCTCACAAGGTCTTTTGTTGGTAAAGGAAGATAATTTATAATAATCTTTGTCTCTTATCATCTATCATCACATGTCTATGGAAGGAAAAACATATATATATGTATGTATTTATCTGTTATGTGATATTGTTTTGTAACTTCGAAAAAATTATATTTATATATATTACATATAATATATATGTTCTCTTGTGAACATGTAAGCTATTTGAATATTGTAATGTTAAAGTCTGGAATTAACATGTGATTCAATTGAAGGGATGGTGAGGAATATATCACAAATTATGTCCCTCTTCTGGGAAAACCTGTGGAATTCAAGGAAGCTAACTCATTAATTTACTTGAATGCCTAGTTGTTTTTACTATTGTTTAACTGCATTAGAATCAATAACATGTTAGAAATTTAAAGTTACCTAAGATTCTAATGATTTCAAAGAATTCTAAGAGTAATAATTTGTATTCTGAGGATGGCTAGTAGTTAAATATATGTATAGATATTTCTAGCTATATATGTAAACTGGGACTAAAATGATTATTTGCTTTGGGGGGGGGAAGTACCTATGTAACATGAGGAAGATAAAATGATGAAGATGATTTGAAATTTCTCTGTGGCAATTTCTAACCAATTGTTATATGGGAAGTATGGACATTTTGGGCAACCTCATAGCCAGAAGGAGGTGCTTAGTTATTTTAAAAATAGTCATTAACTAAATGGGTTCATTGTAAAAATCTGATTTCAAAGAATATAAATTAGGGTTATTGCATTTTTTTACATCTCAAAAATCTATTTATTGCATTTCATTTACAGCACTGTCCTTAGAAACATGAGCAACAATTGAATTATGATTTGTTTTCCTGGATCTCTTATATCAAGTTATAACCTGGCACTCTTGGTTCTTATTGCTCAAGCCACCTGAAGCTCTAGTTATAGGTAATTGCTATAGTACAATGTATTGATAATTGATCTGTCTGACATCAGGTTTGTTAAAATAGAAAGGCAATATACTAATGAAGCCATTTAACTCTATGGGTTTTGATGTTAAATGCTGCAGATGGAGTAAGTAGCCTTAGAAAGAATGGTCCTAGCCTCAACTGGGGTAGGATTCTCTTAAAGGAATTCCTCACTTGGCTCATTGAAAAAGATTTTCTGTATGACTTCATAAGGGAATATGTCCTTGTGTCCCTCTCTGCTCTGTAATAGCAAATTGCCATGATCATTCCAGGTGTATCATAGTTAAATATGAAGGTGATCCTTTGGAACTCTATCTTTTACATCTTAAATAATTGGAAAATATTTGGTCTTGGTCTTGATACAGCATGTGACTTTTTATCACACCAAGTTCCCTTAATGAAAAAGAAATACCAATATGGCTGCTTATATCAGGATAATGCCTATTGATCTATATGTTTAAATTGTTTTAAAAGAGAGATACATTCTTCAACAGGAATTTTGTTGATTCTAAACAAAGTCAAAGTTAAAATTGAAAATTTTGTTGCGGGGTGGCTAGGTGGCACAGTGGATAAAGCACCGGCCTGGAGTCAGGAGTACCTGGGTTCAGTCTCAGACACTTAATAATTACCTAGCCATGTGGCCTTGGGCAAGCCACTTAACCCCATTGCCTTGAAAAAATCTTTAAAAAATAAGAAAGAAAATTTTGTTGCAAATTACTTTTTGGACACCTGCAGTTTTAAAATACCTTTTCAGTAAATTTGTTTATACTAATTTTGAGCTTTTGTTTACAACTTATGTGACATGCATCAACAAATCTGTGTCACATTGGAACCCATGTTAGGATCATAAAGTATAATATTTGCCCCTTATAGATGTTCTAGTTAAATAGCCTTCTTTGTTATAATATCTCTGGTTTTTGCTTGCTCAATTTTTCCCCCTAGAGTTTTGTTTCTCTTAGCTGTATAGCTCCAAGACCAGCCTCTGCAGGATACCAGCCAGCTTTGCCAGCTGATTGTTCTCTGAACCATGCCTCAGTGAAATCTTCACAGTAATGTATTCATCTTCAAATGGTCTCTGAAAGACCCTGGGTCCCAACTAATTTTGAAGGGGGAATGATGCAGGTGAATGATGAAAAGAGCCATAAATAGAGAAATTGAGTGGAGATATAAATTGACTACCACCTACTCTTGAGATGTAAATGTTTGTTTCTCTTGTGAATAAGAGGAAAACTGTAATTTTAAAGCCTGTAATTAACATGTGATTGTTTGAAGGGGAGATAAGGGAAATCACAAATTATGTGATATTTGGAAATATTGAATCATATATATTTACTGATTTATTTTGGGAAAGAGAAATATTATGCTAAATTTTGTAAGCTGATCTGTCTTGATGTTAAATTGCTATACATTTTCAACAATTTCACAAGGTCTTTTGTTGGTAAAGGAAGATAATTTATAATAATATTTGTCTCTTATCTATCATCATATGTTGATGGAATTGAATACACATATATATATATATTTATCAGTTATGTGATATGTGATGGAATTAACATGTGATTGCTTAAAGGCTGCTCAAATTGGGTGGAGATCCGCATTGTCATTACTTCATTGTTTGATGTAAAATTTGTATCCCGATCTCCTTAGTTTTTCCCTCTACCTGGGTCCAATAAGAGAAAGGGAGTTCACGTTTTGCCCCTTTGGATGAGAGGCACGACCTAACTTCTTTTAATAATTTATTTATTTTATTTCTACCCTTCATTTTCTGAGTCTGAATAATGATTCCTCTCAGGCAGAACTGAACTCAAATAGTCAGAGGCTACATTCTAAGCATTTGTTGGCATCTGGGGGCTTAGAGATAAGGAGACCATTGCTGCTGTCACTCAATTCAGTCTCCTACTGTCTGTTCCTTATTTATTGTGGCAAGGACTCCACTGGTGCAGCCTGTGCTGGATTGTGCTCCTTTCTCACCCTGATGTTACAGATGTTTGCTGCCAAACTTCCAAATTGTCTTGGACTGGATAATTTTTTTCACTCCACCCTTTTGTGAGTTCTGTTGCTCTAACATTTGTATAGAATCATTATTTAAAGGTTTTTTAGAGGGCTTTGGGGGGAAACACAGATAGATTTACTCTGCTATCTTGCATCACCTTGAATTAGAATATTTGAACATATAATGAGATCGTCTGTGCGGGGGGAAACAGAGCAATATGTGCAAGATAATTTTAAGGTAATTAGATTCTGAAGTTGTAATAGGATTCAACCTCCTTCTTATACTATTAACATTAGTCATCTCAGTTCACCCCCTGTCTTGTCATTCAAATTCTTCAAGTACGTTCTTCCAAAATGCATGTCCTTTATACAAACTATTCTTTTGACCACAGTTAACTCAGCTAGCCTCTCTCAAGGACAATGTCAGCATATTCTGATGAACTTAAAATAACAGAGGGCATTGTACAGGCCTTAGTGATGGGAGAGCTATTTTTATAGTTTTTTTTACTTGTTTGTTAATAGTAGAGTTTTATTTTTTTTTGGTGAGAATATACATATTATCTAGTGAAAAATTTATAGATGGATATTAAAAAATCCATAAAAATAAAGTTGTTGAAAAGAAGAATGTAATGCAAGATTATAGTTTAGCTCAATGGGTGTTCTAACAGAAAATAGAGGGTCACTTTTTATAAGAAAGAATTCTATTAAGTCATAGCTTAGATAAATTAATTTTTGTTTCCATGTTGTACCTTGATTCAAATTGAGAGAGAAATCATATCCTTAAAGAGAACAGAATTCTCAGAGGTAACCAGATCAAACAATAAGACATCTGGGTTTTTTTTCCAAATTAAAGGGAATAATCCTTGTACTTTGTTCAAACTCCACAGCTCCTTATCTGGATAGAGATGGTACTCTCCTTTGCAGACAGCCTAAAATTGTTCCAAATTGTTGCGCTGATGGAATGAGTAAGTCCTTCAAGGTTGAACATCAGTCCCATGTTGCTGTTAGGGTGTACAGTGTTTTTCTGGTTCTGCTCATCTCACTCAGCATCAATTCGTGCAAATCCTTCCAGGTTTCCCTGAAATCCCATCCCTCCTGGTTTCTAATAGAACAATAGTGTTCCATGACATACATATACAAGTTTGCTAAACCATTCCCCAATTGAAGGACATTTACTGGATTTCCAATTCTTTGCCACTACAAGCAGGGCTGCTATAAATATTTTTGTACAAGTAATGTTTTTACCATTTTTCCTCATCTCTTCAGGGTATAGACCCAGTAGTGGTATTGTTGGGTCAAAGGGTATGCACATTTTTATTGCCCTTTGGGCATAGTTCAAATAGCTCTCCAGAAGGGTTGGATGAGTTCACAGTTCCACCAACAGTGTAATAGTGTCCCAGATTTCCCAGATCCCTTGCAACAATGATCATTATCCTTCCTGGTCATACTGGCCAATCTGAGAGGTGTGAAGTGGTACCACAGCGAAGCTTTAATTTGCATTTCTCTAACAATTAATGATTTAGAGCTTTTTTTCATATGGCTATGGATTGCTTTGATCTCCTCACCTGTAAATTGCCTTTGCATATCCTTTGACCATTTGTCAAGTGGGGAATGGCTTTTTGTTTTAAAAATATGACTCAGTTCTCTGTATATTTTAGAACTGAGTCCTTTGTCAGAATCATTAGTTGTAAAGATTGTTTCCCAATTTACTGCTTTTCTTCTGATCTTGATTACATTGGTTTTATCTGTGAAAAAACTTTTTAATTTAATGTAATCTAAATCATCTAATTGGTTTTTAGTGATGTTCTCCAACTCTTCCTTAGTCATAAACTGTTCCCCTTTCCTTATATCTGACAGGTAGACTAGTTCTTGAACTTCTAATTTGCTTATAGTATTGTTTTTTATGTCTATGTCCTGTAACCATTTGGATCTTATCTTGGTAATGGGTGTGAGGTGTTGGTCTAATCTAAGTTTCTTCCATACTAACTTCCAATTATCCCAGCAGTTTTTATCAAAGAGGGAGTTTTTATCCAGGTGGCCTGACTCTTTGGGTTTATCAAACAGCAGATTACTATAATCCTCTCCTGCTTTTACACCTAGTCTATTCCACTGGTCTACCACTCTATTTCTTAGCCAATATCAAACAGTTTTGATGACTGATGCTTTATAATATAATTTTAGACTGGGTAGTGCTAAGCCACCTTCATTTGCATTTTTTTCATTAAGCTCCTGGCAATTCTTGACTTTTTATTTCTCCATATGAATTTACTTACAATTTTTTTCTAACTCATTAAAGTAATTTTTTGGAATTTTGATTGGTGGGGAACTAAATAGATAGTTTAGCTTTGGTAGAATTGTCATTTTTATTATATTAGCTGTACCTATCCATGAGCAGTTGATATTTGCCCAGTATTTAAATCTGATTTAATTTGTGTGAGAAGTGTTTTATAATTGTTTTCAAAAAGATTCTGAGTCTGTCTTGGCAAATAGACCCCCAAGTATTTTACACTGTCTGCGGTTACTTTGAATGGAATTTCTCTTTCTAGCTCTTCCTGCTGTTTCTTGTTAGACATATATAGGAAAGTTGAGGATTTATGGGGGTTTATTTTATAACCTGCAACTTTGCTAAAATTGCTAATTGTTTCCAGTAGGTTTTTAGATGATTTCTTGGGATTCTCTAGTTAGACCATCATGTCATCTGTGAATAGTGAGAGTTTTGTCTCTTCCTTCCCAATTCTAATTCCTTTAATTTCTTTTTCTTCTCTAATTGCTGATGCTAACATTTCTAATACAATATTGAATAGTAGTAGTGATAATGGGCACCCTTGTTTAACCCCTGATCATATTGGGAATGCCTCTAGCCTCTCCCCATTGTGTATAATGCTTGTTGATGGTTTCAGATAGATACTGCTAATTATTTTAAGGAAGAGTCCATTTATTCCTACATTCTCTTGTGTTTTTAATAGGAATGGATGCTGTATTTTTTCAAAAGCTTTTTCAGCATCTATTGATATGATCGTATGGTTTCTGATAGGTTTGTTATTGATATAATTGAGTATACTCACAGTTTTCCTAATATTGAACCAACCCTGCATTCCTGGAATAAATCCTACATGATCATAATGTATTATCCTAGTGATGACTTGTTGTAATAATTTTGGTAAGGTTTTATTTAGGATTTTTCCATCTATATTCATCAGGGAGATAGGTCTATAATTTTCTTTCTCTGTTTTAACTCTTCCTGGTTTAGGTAACAGTACCATATTGGTTTCGTAGAAAGAGTTAGGCAGAGTTCCATCTTTCCCTATTTTTCCAAAGAGTTTATATAGGATTGGAACCAATTGTTCCTTAAATGTTTGGTAGACTTCACTTGTGAATCCACCAGGCCCTGGAGATTTTTTTTAGGGAGTTCAATAATGGCTTGTTGAATTTCTTTTTCTGAGATAGGGTTGTTTCCTTCCTTATCTTTTTTAAAGCTATCTATTTTTGCTGCTGCTTTGTCTGAGATCAGGATTGCTACCCCTGCTTTTTTTACTTCAGCTGAAGCAAAATATATTTTGCTCCAACCTTTTACCTTTACTCTATATGTATCTCTCTGATTCAAATTAGTTTCTTGTAAGCAGCATATTGTAAGATTCTGGTTTTTAATCCACTCTGCTATTTCTTTATCTTCTAAGGGAGAGTTCATCCCATTCACATTCAAAGTTATGATTACTAATTATTTATTGCCCTCTGTGCTATCTTCCCTCTGTTTGTATTTTCCCCTTCCCCCCCCTTTTATCCATATTCCCCAGTATTTTGTTTTTGAATACCACCCCTTCAGTGTGTTTGCCCTCCTATATCACACCCTCCCCTTTCTTTCCCCTTTCCGTGTTCCCTTCCCTTCCTTTTGTTATTTCCCCTTATTTCCTCCACTCCCCTTCCCTTTCTCTGTCCCCCCTCCCCTTTTTGCCTTTTAATTCTTGAAAGGTTAGATGTTTAATAAGTTAACTGAGTATGTGTAGGTTGACTTTAAGGCAAATCTGATGAGAAGAAGATTCAGGTGTTTCTCCTCTACTCCCTTCTTCCCCTCTAATATCGTAGGTTTTTTGTACCTCTTAGTGTAATGAGATTTGTCCCATTCAATCCCCTCCCTCCTCCTGTCTCTTTCCTGTCCCCCTATTTAGGGAGGTAGTATAATTTTTTTAGATCATTTTATGTAAGTCATAGAAAAGTCTGAGTGTCTGTCCCTTCTAGTTCAGTATATTTTGTTGAAAAGTGTCAAATTCCTGAGAGTTATTAGAGTCTTTCTCCACAGTGGAGTTAAAGCCAGTTACATCCCATTAGACATCAGTCTCATGGATAGGTCATGGATGTCCATCATTTCTGGCTTGGTATATTCTCTCAGTTAGAGTTACATTTCTCAGGATTTATGAGAGTCTCTACACCCCCCCCCCCCCCATGCTGGGATATAGCCAGTTTCAACTTGCTGGATTGCATTTTTTTCCTTTTACCACCCCCCCCTTTTTTTTTTTACCTTTTCATGTGTCTCTTGAACCTCCTGTTTGGTATCCAAATTTTCTGTTTAGCTCTGGTCTTTTCATCAGAAATTTTTGGAATTTTTCCATTTCATTAAATGTCCATCTTTTTCTCTGGAAGAGAAGGCTCAGCTTTGCAGTTAAGTAGATTCTTGGCTGCATTCCAAGCTCCTGTGCTCTTCGAAATATCTCATTCCAGGCCCTTCGATCCCTTAAAGTTGATGCAGCCAGGTCCTGCGTGATCCTTACTGTGGCTCCTTGATATTTAAATTGTTTCTTTCTGGATGCTTGCAGGATTTTCTCTTTTATCTGATAGTTCTGGAGTTTGGCCACAACATTCTTTGGTGTTTTCATTTACTCTTTCAATAACTACTTTGCCCTCCGATTCGATGATGTCAGGGCAGTTTTCCATCACTAGATCCTGTAATATTAAGTCCAGGCTTTTTTTTCTCTTCAATGTTTTCAGGAAGTCCTATAATTTTCAGGTTGCCCCTCCTCGATCTATTCTCGAGGTCAGTGGTTTTGTTGATGAGGTATTTCACATTTACTTCTATTTTTTCTGTTTTTTGATTTTGTTTAACTGACTCCTGCTGTCTCATGGAGTCATTAGTTTCTGTAGACTCCATTATTTTTTGGGGGGAGGAGTTTTCTTCATTAACCTTTTCCAATTGGTCAATTCTACTTTTCAAAGAGCTTTCCATTTGACCAATTGAGGTTTTGAGAGAATTAATTTCTTTTTGCATTTGCTCATTTGAGGATCTGAGAGAATTGTTCTCATTTTGTAATTGTCCAATTCTACTTTCTAAGGTTTTGTTTTCTTGTTGCAAGGTATTAATTGTCTCCCCCAAATTTTCCAGTTGATTTTTAAACTCCTTCCTTATTTCTTCAAGGAAGTCTTTAAGTGCTGGAGACCAGATTGTATTCTACTCAGATGTTCCAGGTCTCTCTGGGTTGGGGTCTTTCCCTTCCAGGTATTTTTCTATGGATCCACCTTTCCTCTGACCCTTCTTCATTATGCTAAGACCTTGAGTTGGGTGGGGCTGGTTCACCTGGGCTTGGGATCTCTAAAGGCTTTACTGAGTGCAGTTTCTCTGGCTGGCCAGTAGGAGGTGCTGGTTGCCCTCTCTGGAGTGTCTGTGACCTTGGTTGGGAGGCCTTCTCCCTTTGCTTGAGGGAGGCAATTGGAGCTATTGAATTATTTTGCCTTCAATCAATGGTGGGCTTTACCCTGGCCTGAGGTCATTCCTCAGCTGGGCTGGTACTTTTGCTCACACACCTGGGCCTGAGGCAGAAGTAATTTGCATTTGTTTGGGAGGAGGCCTCAGTGCAATGGAGGTGTGGGCTCAGAGTTTCTGAGACCCTAGGAGCCCAGGGATGGTGTCCGCAGCTCCCCTGCACCAGACCTCTCCCCGCAGCCCCTTCCCCAAGCTCCAGGGGGCCAGCACCAACACCAGCACCTCTGCTTCCCCGCGGACCCAAGCCCCTTTCGTGCCGCCCCACTGCTGATCCAGCAGGTCTGGCTCTCAGGCCCTCAGACTCCTGGTTACAATTCCGCTGTTGATTTGGCTGATCCCGGGCTGGTCTTCCCTGGGAGCTCAAACTCACCTGCTGGTACTCAGCCAAGGCTGCTGCGGGAGACAAATCCTGAGGTAGATTTTCCTCTCCCTGGCTTTTCTTTCTGGGTTTCCTGGTTCAGATTTCTTTTAAGAGGTTTGTTTCATTTGATAGATGGGGAAGAGCTCAGGAGACTTTAGAACTGTGCCTGTCTTCTCTCCGCCATTTTGGCTGGAAGTCTTGGATAAGTTAATTTTGTATACACTTCTGCTATTGAAATATGATTTTCATTAGAGTACTTAGGGCCAAGATGGGAGAAAGAAGGCAGGCTCTGTGATAAGTCTCCTGATCTTCCCTCATATATAATATGAAACAAGCCTCTTAACAGAAATTCAATCCACAAAACCCAGAAAAAGAAGCTAGGAGAAGGACATTTCCTTCAAGGCTCTCTTCCAGGCTTGTGGATGAGCCAGGGACAGAGAGCAGAGAGCCTTCTGGGTTAGGGTGAGGTTGGGACTAACCAAATATCAGCAGCAGAGGCGTTGACTGCAGGAGCCCTAGTCCAAGAGCCAACTGGGGCCTGGAGGCTTTGATTGTGGGACTGACAGCCTAGAACACTGGCAGGGCTGGAGGTCCAGTTCCAGTGAAGAGAATTGTAGACATCAGTCTGCTGGGCTCTTGTTTTGGAGGAACTCAGAATCCATACTTTCACTTCAGAAGAGCCCTCTTCCCAGAACAAACACAGTAACAATCAACTTCCCCCCCAGGCTCAGCTGTGGGCAGCAGAGTTCCTTCAACTTGAGAGAGAGTATTTGTCCCAGGACATAGACCACATTGTTCAAGGATAAAAGTATCCAGAAGCGAAGGGCCACCCACTTCTTCCTGACCAAGAGAACATGCCTCAAATCAAGGTCACAGACACTCTAGACAAAGCAATTTCTTTCTACTGGCTTTCCCACTTGGAGTTATTGAAGGCAGTACAACACCCATCTTCTGTGCAGTAGACCCTCCCCCAACACAAGATCTCAGGAAAATGAAGAAAGGCCAGGGAAGGGGAGTCCATAGATAATTACCTAGAAATTAAAGACCCAAGCTCAGAGAGATCTAGAACCTCTGAGACACGTATGATTTGGTCTCCATCCCAGAGAGACTTCCTTGAAGAATTCAGGAAGGAGTTTAAAAATCAAATGAGTTTAAAAATCAAATGGAAAATTTGGGAGAAAAAAATTAACACCCTGCAACAAAAAAAATAAATCCTTGAAAAAATATAATTGGACAAATGCAAAAAGAAAATAACTCTCTCAAAACCTCAATTTGTCAATAGAAAATTCTTTCAAAAATAGAATTGCTCAATTGGAAAAGGAACTGCAAAATAAATAAAAGAAATTATTCTCTAAAAAAGAATGGAGTCTATGGAACTAATGATTTCATGAGACAACAAAAATATTTTAAGCAAAACCAAAAAAACAAAAAAATGGGAGAAAATGTAAAATACCTAATCAGCAAAACCACTGACCTTGAGAATAGAACAAGAAGAGATGACCTAAGAATAACTGGGCTTCCTGAAAATATTGAAGAAAGTAAAGAAAAACTTAGACTTGGTATTACAGGATTTATTGATGGAAAATTGCCTTGACATCATGGAACCAGAATACATTGATTCTCTCTGAAAAGGGATACAAAATAGATGCAAAAAATATATAGCATTAAAAGAGATAAAAGGAAGGATATTATATATTCCTAAAAGGTACCAGGGACAGTGAAGTAATAACAATACTAAATATGTATGCACCAAGTGGTATAACACCCAGATTCTTAGAGGAGAAGTTGAAGGGGTTATAGGTTGAAATAGACAGCAAAACAATATTGTTGGGAAACCCCAACCTCCTGCTCTCAGATTTAGATAAATCTAACCATAAAATAAACAAGAAGGAATTTAAGGAGGTAAATGATAGACCTAAGAAGGAAATTGAATGGGAATAGAAAGGAATATACTTTTTTTTCCTGCAATACATGACACACAAAAATTGAGCATGTACTTGGGCATAAAAACATTAATAATCAATTGTAGAACGGCATCTTTCTCAGATCATAATTCAATAAAAATCACATGCAATATTGGACCAGGGAGATTTAGACCCAAAACTGATTGGAAAATAAATTACCTCATTTTAAAAAAGAAATGGATCAAACAACAAATTATAAAAATAATTATTTCATACTAGATAATGACAATAATGAAACAACATACCAAAAATTATGGGATACAACCATGGCAGCTTTCAGGGGATTCACTATATCTTTAAATGCTTACATGAATAAATTAGAGAAAGAAGAAATCAATGAATTAAAAATGAAACTAAAAAATGAGAGAAAGAACAAATCAAAATTCCCCAGTTAAATACCAAGTTAGAAATTCTAACAATTAAAGGAGAAATTTATGAAATTGAAAGAAAACACTATTGAAGCAATAAATAAAACTAAGAGTTTGTTTTATGAAAAAAACAATAAAATTGTTAAATATCTTGTTAATTTGAATAAAAAAAGAAAGAAGAAAACCAAATTGCTAGTATCAGAAATGAAAGGGGTGAACTCACCACCAATGAGCAGGAAATCAAAGTAATAGTGCAGAATTATTTTGCCCAACTATATGCCAACAAATTTGATAATCTAAGTTAAATGGATGAAAATCTACAAAAATATAAGTTCCCCAGTTTAAATGAAGAAGACATTAAATACCTAAATAATCCTATCTCAGAAAAAGAAATTCAACAAGCCATTATTGTACTACCTAAGAAAAAATTCATCAGGTCCAGATAGATTCACTAAGGAATTCTGTCAAGCATTTAAGGAACAATTGGTTCCAATTCTATATAAACCCTTTGGAAAAATAGGTGAAGATGGAACTCTGCCTAACTCTTTTTATGACACCAATATAGTGCTGATACCCAAAGCAAGAAGAGTTAAAACAGAAAAAGAAAATTATAGACATATCTCCCTGATGAATATAGATGAAAAAATCTTAAATAAAATCTTAGCAAAATGTTTGCAACAAGTTATCACTAGGATAATACATTATGATGAAGTAGGATGTATCCCAGGAATGCAGGGTTGGTTCAATATTAGAAACATTGTTGTATAGTTAATTATATCAATGACAAACCTATCAGAAATCATATGATTATATAGATGATGAAAAAGCTTTTGACAAATACAGCACCCATTCCTATTAAAAACAATATAAACTGTAGGAATTAATTATTTGTTACTTAGAATAATAAGCAGTATCTATCTGAAACCATCAACAAGCATTATATGCAATGGGGATAGACTAGAAGAATTCCCAGTAAGATCAGGAGTGAAACAAGGATGCCCATTATCACCAGTAATATTCAATATTGTATTAAAAATTTGGCTTCAGCAATAAGAGAAGAAAAAGAAATTTAATGAAATATAATTTTATAATAACAGGTAAAATAATTAAAATTTTCACCATGCAACAGAATTTGTAATATTTTACATTTATTATAATTCATCATAGTATTTAAAAAAATTAGGAGATGGAGTTCTGCCATAACAACATCAATATGGTGCTAATACCTAAACTAGGAAGAACCAGAAATTATATACTAATATTATGGACAAAACTCCCTAATGAACTTTGATGCAAAATTTTTAAATAAAAAATTTAGCAGATTACAAATGTTATTACTAGGATAATATATAACTATCAGGGCAGATTTTGAATAGTGTAATCAGTTCTTAACTCAACCAATGATGCATTAATGTCTCATCAAAACTTGGCAGCGAAGTATATCTATTTGGGAATGGCTATACAACAAATATGTTGTTTAAATATATAATAGAATAATATTGTGTCCTAACTATTGAGCAAATAGACAGTTTCCAAAAAAAACCAACAAGGAAAATATGAACTAATGTAGAATGAGCTGATTAGAAAAGCACAAATAATTTTTTACAGTGATATAATATTATGGAAAAAAAGAATTTTGAAAGACTAGAATTTTGCTCAAACCATTGACTGGCAGATAAAAAGAACTCTCTCATATCCTGATGAGAGAAGTACAAATCTAACAGTTTGATAGGATATGAATTAAATTCTTTTTTTAGTTTTTAGTTTTTTTTCAAAATGTGTTCATTTAGGGAGAGAGATTAGAGGGTGTATAAAATTTTAAAAAATCTTATTAATCAAAAATTATAATGGTAAACTAAAAAAATCACACTTACATAAATGTAATAGTGGGATGAAATGTAAGAACAACTACATAAGACATACTTCACTGATGGAGAGAATGATGACTGCCATATGAGGAGTGGAATTCTTTTTTTTTTTCCTGGAGAGAACACATTGCTTCCAAATACTCTTAGGGGAGAAACTGTAAAATAGAGAAAACACTTTGGGAAACTATTTTAGAGAAAAAGCTGGAAATCAGGACAAATTGAGGTATTATTCATCAACACGTCTGAGGGAAATAAAGGGAATAGAGGTAGTAAAGGATTTTTTTCACAATTTAGCCAAAATATCACACTTTTTTTGAGCCTCCTTCATTATTTCATTTAAATGTACAAACTTAATATCAGAGGGGAAAAAAGCAGCATGATAATTCTTATTTTCTTCAAAATTGGAGTTTCTCTTTTAATGGTTAAGCATTCTAACTTTCTAATAATTTATCCCTCATTCTGTTACATGTTAAAGAGAGCAAGTCAGAATTAAAAAAGCGATCAGAGAATATGTAAGAATCTAATCCCATTTTCTATCTTGGTAAATATAAATACTCTTTCCTAATTATGCTATTGTTTTTTAAATGAAGCATTATTAATATTTTTTATATGACAGCAATGTGACAAAAATGATTTGGGAAAGAAAGTTTATCTTTAACATGTCATTGGGAAGTCATTTTACTTATAGTTTAGGGTACTTAAGCATAAGTACATGAAATTTCCCTTTTATACTTTTAAAAATTTATGATTTCACAAACACAGGTATAAGCTCCACTGGTATTGATCACAAAAATAAGTAAATAGGTCCATCTCTGGAAAAAATAAACCTTTTCATTATCTAGTGAGAATCTAAATTTTACAAGGAGAGTCATCAGATGTCAGACAATAAAATCTGTTGATAAGGTATATAAAATTCTTTTACACGTTGTTAAAAGAGGTCAAAGCATAAACTATATCAAAGGAGTCTTTAATAGGGGCAGCTTGGTAGAGCAGTAGACAGACCACCAACCCTGGAGTCAGGAGGACCTGAAGTCAAATCCAGCCTCAAACACTTAATGATTCCCTAGCTATATCCTTGGCAAGTCACTCTCAATCCCATTGCCTCAAATAAATAGCATTAAGAAAGAGGCTTTGATTACCCAGTTCACTTGCCCAACATCTTATGGAGTGTGGAAGATTCAATAGCAATTCTTTATCATTATATTTTTCTTTAAATTTTTCTATGATTATGAACTTGTGAATGACAGATATGTTTCTCCACATAAGAAATAAAAAGGAAATGCTTATAAAAATGAATTTGTCATTCACCTGGGTTTTTAACAGTTTACTTGGGTTTTTTAAGATACTCAATTTAAATTCAAAATTCATTTGATAATTTCAGCACTGACTGGCTTGTCTATAACCTCTTTTGAACTCTAAAATGAAGTTTTATTTTGCCAGTTATACTCTAGTTATTTGCTAATTGAAAAGTTAGTCACTCTTATTTTAATTAAATGTAAATTAAAATTAACATTTGGTCATTTAAATTTGAATTCCAAATTCTTTCCATTCCATACTCTTCTCATCACTCCTTGAGAAGGCAAATTATTTGATATAGATTACAAATATAGAGACTTGGAAAACATTTCCATATTAAACATGATGGGAAAATATAGACCAAAAGTAGAAAAAGAAATGATCTTTCAAAGAACATTTCAATCTGCATTTATTCTCTATCTGCTCTTTTGGTGAAGGTGAAGAGCTATTATCATTGGAAGTCCTTGGAAAATGTATTGAATCATTTTATTACTAACAGTAACTAAGTCATTCAGAGTTGATTATCATGCAATACTTCTGTTAACTAAGTTCAACTTTCTCCAAGTTCTACTAATTTTAGTTTGTGTAGTTCAGTTTATGTGGGTCTTATTAACTTTTCTTAAAGTATCCTGATCATCATCTTTATTGCATAATAGTATTTCATCACAATTAGATTTGACAATTTTATCAGTTATTCACCAACTAATGGATATCCTCTCAAACTTTAATTCTTGCCACCAAATATTTTGTCCATATAGGAACATATATAATAATTTTGATCACTTTTTGATATTTACCTACTAGTAGTTGTAGTAGTAGGTATTACTGGTTCAAAGGGTATATATTATTTTTTAGTTTTGCTTTAGTTCCAAATTACTCTACAGAATTGTCAGACAATTTTACAACTCTACCAACAATTCATTAGTTTACACTTTTCCCACAACCCATTCAACTTTTGTCATTTTCCTGTAATGTTATTCAGGTGTTAGTTGGTTTTTCAGAGTTTTTTAATTTGTATATCTTTAGTTAATAGTGATTTAGAGATTTTTTATATGACTGACTATAGGTATCTTTGATTTCATATAAAATTGTTTATTCATGTCCTTCAGTCATTTATCAATTAAGAAATAATTTGCATTTTCATAATTTTGATTCACTTCTCTATTTGCTATAAAATTTTATAACCAGACTTCCATTTGCCATCTAATCATAGGGCACTGGTATACCACTACTGTCTTTACACTAAAGAGAACACATAAAATGTGAAAAAGACCCATATATAAACACAAGTATTTATAAAAGATCTTTTGTGATAACAAAGAGTTGGAAATTGAGGGGATGACCATAAATGAGGAATGATTAATATCTGAATTGAAAGGAATACTATTGTTCTATAAAAAAAGTATAATGAGGACATCAATTTCAGGAAAAAGAACAATTAAGCAAATCTGGATATACCTATATGAATCTTATATGACCTTGAGTGAAATAAGGAAAGAAAGAGGAACATTGTACATGGCAGTAAAAACATTGTGTGATGATGAACTATGATAGAATAAACTCTTCTCTGAAATGCAGTGATCAAAGACAATTCAAAACGATGTGTTAGAAAATGCCATTCAAACCTAAAGAAAGAACTATGGAGCCAGAATACAGATCAAAGTATATTATTTTCACTTCTTTGACATTTTCTTTTAGTTTTTCTTTCTTGTGTTTTTTCCCTTTTGTTCTGACTATTCTTTCATAACTTGACTAAAATGGAAATTTGTTTAACAAGATTGTGTATGTCAATTTGTCTATGTCAATTTGCTTGCTTTCTTTTGGAGGGATATAGAAGGGAAAGAGGGAGATAAAATAAATCTGAGCTCAAAATTTTGCAAAAATCAATGCTGGAAACTATTTTAACATGTAATTAGAAAAATAAAATGGCATTGATATAAACATAGACATAAAGTGCTTATTCTTTTGCTACTTATATATATATATATATATATATACATATGTATATGTACATATATAATAATATGACCTAAATGACTAATTTTAAAAGAAACCAGATACATTTGTATATTTTAATTGTCTTAGTTATACAAATTCACTTTAAAGAGGGAGAAATTTTTCTGATACAGAAGGTATTTTAAATGAAAATAATCCCATTTTTAAAAATATGAACATTTAGTGAGTTGATTTTTTAAATTCCCCTTAAGTATATTAAATTGCTTATATCAGTGATTTTAGTCACATTAAAAATGATAACTCCTGGAAGAATCCTTGTTTTGGTTGGGGTAAGAAAGTTATAGATGGAATATATTATTCATAATATGAGAAGTGACAATGGCAAATGTTTTGAGCTATTTAAATCATAAACATTATTAAATAATTTAGTGCATTGGCTTTATATACACACACACTTTTTAATTCAGTACATTCAAACATTCATTTTATCTCTCATAATACTCTCTATATCTCATTTGTCCATAAATTC
The DNA here is from genome assembly GCF_037893015.1 of Macrotis lagotis. Lineage (NCBI taxonomy): Eukaryota > Metazoa > Chordata > Mammalia > Peramelemorphia > Peramelidae > Macrotis > Macrotis lagotis. Next base: position 770,279,260 of record NC_133658.1, on the reverse strand, counting down.
TTCTCTTGTCCATAGTTCTAAGAGGTAAAAATTTCCATATTCCTCTAATTTGCCTTTGGTTTTGTCTTTATTTTTAAGGGGTTTTTTTGCAAGGCAAATGGGGTTAAGTGGCTTGCCCAAGGCCACACAGCTAGGTAATTATTAAGTTTCTGAGACAGGATTTGAACCCAGGTGCTCCTGACTCCAAGGCTGGTGCTTTATCCACTATACCACCTAGCTGTCCCTGGTTTTGTCTTTTTTTTTTTTAACATAAATCATGAACCTATTTTGATCTTCTCTTGTTATATAGTGTGAGTTGTTGTGCTATCCCTAATTTCTGCCAAATTGATTTTAGTTTTCCCAGCTATTTTGTTCAGTTAATGAGCCCTCATCCCAAAAGCCTGGATAGTGGGTTTATCAAGTGCTAGATTACTCTGATCACTTACTACTATTATGCAAACCTATTTTATTGCGTAGGATAAGTACACTTTTTCTTATCCAGTACTAGAAAGTTCTGAAGATTATTCCTTATAATACAGTTTAAATATTGGTATTGATAGGTCACCTTCCTTTTTTAAAATTATTATTCCCTTGATTTTTCTGATATTTTGTCTTTCCAGTTGAATTTTGTTATAATTTTCAAGTTCTCTCTGTCTCTCTGTCTCTCCCCCCTTCCCCGCCTCTTTCTCTTTGGAATATACACACATACATACATACATACATATAAGGTGAGTTGTGGGATATGCCACTGATTAAGTAAATTAGTGCAGGTAGAATTGCCTTTTTATTATATTGGAAAATCCTACACATGACAATGGATATTAACTCAATTATCTAGATATGTCTTTATTTTTTTTTAAAGAAAGATTTTAGGGGCGGCTAGGTGGCATAGTGGATAAAGCACCGGACTTGGAGTCAGGAGCACCTGGGTTCAAATCCGGTCTCAGACACTTAATAATTACCTAGCTGTGTGGCCTTGGGCAAGCCACTTAACCCCATTTGCCTTGCAAAAAAAACTAAAAGAAAGATTCTATTTATTTTGAGTTTTACAATTTTTCCCCCATTCTTGCTTCCCTCCCCCCACCTTCACAGAAGTCATTCTGTTAGTTTTTACATTGGTTCCATGTTATATATTGATCTCAGTTAAATGTAATGAGAGAAAAATAATAACCTTAAGGAAGAAAAATAAAGTATGAAATAGTAAAATTACATAATAATAATGTAATGTTGTTTTTCTAATTTGATAATAATAGTCTTTCATCTTTGTTCAAAGTCCATAATTCTTTCTCCTGATACAGATGTTATTCTCCATCACAGATATCTGAAAAGTGTCCCTGATTGTTGCACAGAAGGGATGAGCAAGTCCTTCAGGGTTGATCATCACCCCCATGTTGCTGTTAGGGTGTATAATGTTTTTCTGGTTCTGCTCATCGCACTCAGGATCAGTTAATGCAAATCTTTCCAGGTTTCCCTGAGTTCCCATTCCTCCTGCTTTCTAACAGAACAATACTGTTCCATGACATGCATATACCACAGTTTGTTAAGTCATTCCCCAATTGAAGGTTATTCATTTAATTTCCTTTTTTTGCCACCACAAACAGGGCTGCTATAAATATTTTTGTACAAGTGATGTTTTTACCATCTCTTCAAAGTATAGACCCAGTAGTGGTATTGTTGGGTCAAAGGGTATGCACATTTTTTGCTGCCCTTTGGACATAATCTGAACTTGCTCTCCAGAAAGGTTAACTCCACCTATTTTTACCTAACCTATTTCTTTTGGAAAAAAAGTATAACCATCCATATTCTACTCATGGCTTTCAGTCATGATTAATTATAATTAATTATAAATTATATAATTAACATATATAATTATTTTATACAATATATAATATACCATTTATATAAAACTATATCGATAATATTATTACTATATAAATATAAATTATAAAGTAATTATAAACTCCTTCTATTCTTTCCCTTCCCATATCCAACCATTTGCTAAGTTTTATCATTTCTATCTGCACAACATCTTTCAAATGTGTTCTCTTCCCTGTATTCACATAGTCATCACTCTAGTTCAGTATCTATCACCTCACACCTGACTATTGTAATAGTCTCTTAATGGGTTTCCCTATCTTGTATCTTTCCTCTCTTCAATCCATCCTCCATTTAGCTAGCAAATTGTTATTTCTAAAAGAAAGATCTGACATAGAGTTATACATCTAAATATATGTGTGTATTTAGAAGTATATGTGAATACATATACAACATTGTAGAGCAGAGATATCAGATGTACGGTAGAGGGGCTACATACACTATGGCAGGTCCGTCCAGATTAAAATGTAATTGAAAAGTATTGAACAAAATAAATAATGTTTTATTTTTGTGAAAGTTACTTGTGTTCATATCATTGCTGAATTTTCTTGACAGACAGATTCTAAATGATTTTATATTATCAGTAGTTATTTCAAATAAATTTCTATTTCGAACTCTTGCCACAGGAATTTGTGGGTAAAACATTATATTGATATCATTTATGTGATTTTTTATTTTTTGCAACTTTGCTAAAGATAATTATTTTAACTAATTTTTCAGTTCCTTCTCTAGATTTTCATTCTACAAAGAACAATAGTTTTGCTTTCTTGTTGCCTATATTATTAATTTCTTTTTTCTTCTCATTGTGATAACATATTTCTAGTACAATATTGAATAATAATAGTGATAATGGTCTTTTTGTAATTCAACTCTGATCTTAATGAGATATTTAAGTTATCCCCATTCAAGTTTCAAAAATATAATACTTACCTATTTAATTTCTTTGCTAAATTATTATTTATTCTAGGCAATGGGGATAAGTGATTTACCAAAGGTCACACAGCTAAGCAATTATTAAGTGTCTGAGGCTGGATTTGAGCTCAGGTCCCCCTGACTCCAGGGTGGATGCTCTATCCACTGTACCTAACTGCCGCTCTGACACCTAGGTGAGCCCATCATCATTAATCACATCATCAGTGTTGAAACCAATGATCAGAGGAAGACCGCCTGTTATGACATTGATGTGGAAGTGGCCCAGATGAACTCCCTCCTGCTATCCACTGCAAGATAGCAGGAAATTGCTGCTCTAGACAACAAGGTCCATGAGACAATAGAGACTATCAACTAGCTGAAAACCCAGAGAGAGTTCATGCTGAGTTTTACAAGAGACCCCCAGGGCTTCATCAATGATTGGCTTCAGTCCCAGTGCCGGGATCTGAAGACCATGACTGATGTGGTGGATAACCCAGAGGAGGAGTGCCATGCTGAATTCTATTTCCAGCCATGGGCTCAGGAGGCTGTGTGCAGATATTTCTACTCTAAGGTGCAACAAAGATGGCAGGAACTGGAGCAGACTCTGGGCATCTGGAATACATAAGGTCCCTCCTCTATCCTCAGCCCAGCCACACCAATACTTCATTTAAGCTCTCATGCCTCCCCATAGCACCTGCCCTAGTATTGCTTGGGAATCCCCCAGTGGAAGCTGCTGGTTGAAGGATGACACCAAGATGAAGAGGGTCCCACATTTCTGTCTCGAGACAAATATTCTCTCTTCCCCAGTCTCTCCAACTCCCCTTCCCCTCACAAAACTCCCATGTGCCTCTCCCTTTTCCTGGTCTACATAGGCCCTCTAGTTAGTATTAGTGAAAGAACTTTCACTTTTGGTAATCAATGTTCTGAATGGATTGGGCCTAAGGCCAAGTGATCTTCAAGGGAAACAACTAAACTCATCTTGCCCTTATGAGACCCAGGATTAAGGAATATAGCCCTTTTCCCAGGTCTAGACCTGGGGGCATTCGGTAAGTGAGTTGGTTTTGGTTGTTCCTTTATAGGATCCCATTTTCTTTCATCAGTTTGATACAAACTCTTAACTTAATGGGATGTTCTGGGACCCAAGGGAACTTTTAGACCACTTGCCCTACTTGAGCCCTAGGATATGTTCCCTAGGATGGCCTGCTAGCTTTGCTCTTTCCTGAGTCCCCAATATGGGACTCACATCAGTATTAGAGTTTGTTCCCTGACTGCTGTTCCCACCTGGCACACTCCCTATAGCTGCTGCTTTTTCTTAGGATTCCTCCTAAGCCAGGGCATTTGGGCTGGGAGCCCTGCCTTTCCCCACATCCATTCCCTTGTGTGTTTGTCACTGCCAGCAAAGGCATCTATTCCTTCCAGCTGTTGCTTGGAAATGTGGCCTCCAACCTTCCCAGTCTACCTTTTCCCCCCCAGTAGAGAGAGACCCCTCAAACCCAATGAATAAAATCCCTGGGCCATCTGTTTCCCTGTCCCTTGCTCCTTTACTTAGCACCCCCATAGTGGGTCCCAGAGCATTGGGGAATGAGGAGAGCCAAGGGCTAGAGAGCGGCTCTTTGTTGGGGTTGTGACTCTCTCTATCCCCATCCCAACTGAAATCCTTCAGCCCCTCAGGTAAGCAGCAGGACCAGGGGTCTGGCCTAGTGGAGCTGAGGTGGTTTTGCATCCTTCCAGGAAAGCCCCATATTCCTTTCCCAGGTTGAATTTTTCCCTCAAGTTAGCATATCTCAGGCTCGCAGACTCAACACACCAGGATGGGAGAGAGCCAGGTGCAGAAGGGGCATTGGGTTTGGCATCAGCTCCAAAACGCCACAGAACTGACAGACTCCTGCCTCCCCACCCCTCCTCAGGCTTCTGGGACTATACCCTCCTCCGTGCCTGTTCCACATCCTGTAGCAGCAGAATCTTCCTACTGTCCCTTTGAAAAGCTTCCCTTACACTACTACAGTGACACCTCACAAACCTCTTTTGGGGGAGGGCAGCTGAGCCCTGGCCCCATTACTGGCCAGGACTGTGTGAAGGAAGCTCAGACACCAGCCTTCCTCCACCACTTTGCCAGTGTCCCTGTTGCAGATAACTTTTTATTAACTGAATATTATGTTTTTTCATGGACCAAAATTTTTTTGTACTGTCCCCTTATAGATGTCACCCAGTTTTAACAAAAGCATCTTCTGAAAAAAAAAAAAGATTGATCATCTTCCCTTTTATTCTTCTTAAACAATCTGATAGATGTGAGGTAAAACCTCAGAGATCGAACGGATTGACTGATACGTAGAATTTCCTCTTAGTTACTAAGCACCCTCCCCTCTTCTGTCTCATTAGAAATACACTTTTCAAGATTCATGAATCACATCAAATAACAATTATGTTATACTTTAGACCCTTCAAGTATCCTCTATGTATATACAATCCTCATGAGCCAAAAGCATCAGACAAAGGCAAATATTTTCATGAAGAATTTGTACCTGTCTCAAATATATTCTCTCCCACACTCCCTACTTTTAACCCCCAAGCATGGGACTTAAATCTTTATTAACTAAAGTATGAGTTAAAATAAGGTTAATTCCAAGTCTCTTTAAGTTCAACCCTTCTAACTTGGTTCTCAACCTCTGCCTCTGTCATACTACAATTCTCTAATATCTAGTAAAGTCTCTACTGATTTAATTAAGTTTAGAGCCTCTAAGTACTCTAAGTAATGGGAAACTCTGAATGTCTTTTTTTCTTTAGGTTTTTGCAAGGCAAACAGGGTTAAGTGGCTTGCCCAAGGCCACACAGCTAGGTAATTATTAAGTGTCTGAGACTGGATTTCAACCCAGCTACTCCTGACTCCAGGGCTGGTGCTTTATCCACTATGCCACCTAGCTGCCCCAATGTCTTTTTTTTTAAGGTTTTTGCAAGACAAATGGGGTTAAGTGGCTTGCCCAAAGCCACATGGCTAGTTAATTATTAAGTTTCTGAGGCTGGATTTGAACTCAGATACTACTGACTCCAGAGCCAGCACTCTATCCACTGTGCCACCTAGCCTCCCCTGGATGTCTTTCTCAAGAACATTACAATTGGTTGTAAGGCATGAGAGACATTGGCATAGCACCGCCCAGCATTTAATGCCCTCATCAGAGAAAGTGCTGAACTGTGTGAGCAAGACAGAATTAAAGTAGATCAAAGGAAACATGAGAAACATCAGTTTAAAGTAAACATCTCAGATTTTGACCTGGAGCATTTGTATGCTGTTCTGATCAGCCAGAGTGGGGTGCCCTGTAATTTATCTCAAATAGAGAGGTGTCATTTTGGTCTTCTTCAATAGAAGTATAAGAATCAACTATAATCACATTCTCTAAGCACAGTCTCTTCAATGATAAATATCATTGAAGGGTTAAATAACCCTTTAACCATTCTAAGAGAGATACAATTCTCAAATGTTATCTTATTTAATGTTCTTGAGTAGCATTTGCTTTAATTTTTTTTCTTTTCTGTTTACATTTTTATGCATCTCTTGAGTCTAGTATTTGAAGCTTGAATTCTCTGTTCCATTCTGATTTTTTAAGAGGAAATTTGGGGAGTTATCTATTTATTTGAGCATGCATCTTTTTTGCCTGTCAGAATATGTTGAAATTTTCAGGGTAGTAAATAATTGGCTGTAATCCAAGGTCCTTTGCCCTCAGAAATACTGTATTCTAGGCCCTCCAGTCCTTCATTGTCAAAGCTGATAAACCCTATGCAAGTCTGGCTGTGCTTCCTTTGTACTCAATTTTCTAGTTTTTGGCTGTTTGCAGTGCTTTCTCCTTCATTTGAGAATTCTGGACTTTGTCTAATACTTAGATAGTTCTGGAAAGTCCTTGGAGTTATTATTCTGGGGCCTCAAGAAGAGTACTTTGTATTCTTTCAATGACTGTTTTGTGTTCTTAATCTAGCAGAACCAGGCATTTTTCCTTGCTAATTTCCTGAGAGATATTTTCCATGGTCTTTTTCTGATCTAGGTTTTCTAGGCAGACCAATCATTTGTAAATGTCTCTCTTGGAACTGTTTTCCAGATCCTAAAAGATACTGAGTGTTTTTTATTTTTTTTCAGCCTTCTTTATTTTGCTTAATGAAATTTTACTGCCTTATTTAGTCATTGTTTTCTATTTGTCTAATTCTAACTTTTAGGGTCTTATTTTCTTCAGTTTTTGTCTTCCCTTTTCCAGTTGGTTGATTTTTTGCTGAACTGCATTCCCTTTCCAGTTGGTTGATTTGAGTTTCAGATGAGTTACATTCCTTTTCCAATTGGTCAATTTTATTTTTTGAAGAGTTACATTCTTTTTCTAGTTAGTTATTTTTATTTTGAAAGGAGTTGATTACTTTAGTCATTTTTTCATAATTTTCTTGCAAGGCTCTCATTTCTTATTTTTTCAGTTTTTTAAAATTTTTTTAAAATTCTTTTTTTAAGCTCTGATGAAATTTTGTATTTGAGTTCAATTAATAGATTCCTTTGAGACTTACAATGTAGGAAGTTTTTTTTAATAATCTCTATCTACATTATAGCTTTCTATAGTTACTGTTCTTCTAGTTTTTTTCTTCTTCTAGCTTTGATTGGTTGAGCTCTGCTCCTGTGGCATAGGGAGTGTAGAACCAAGCTTTTTGTGCTGGCACTGGACTGTGAACCCTGGCTTATTGCTGGTCAAGACGGTGCCTATACATGCCAGGAATTTCCTATACAGAGGTTTGTTTAATCCATTGCACCCAGTCTCTCCCTATGAAATAGATTATTCCCAACTCAGTCCTGCCTTCTGTCCCAGTGTTCCAGGATTCAGACAATGTTTGGGATTGGGACCTTCCTTGCTGGCTTGTTATCTAACTGCAGGGTCTTCTGCTACACTGTGGTTGAAATTCTCCTGCTGACTTTTCAGCTTGCCCACCTAGCTAGGCTTTACTTCCCCTTTCCCTCAAAGAGACAGACCTTCACTGAATATCCTCCATGATGTCAAAAGTTAAAACTTGTTCCGATCTTCTCTTTTTCTCATGTGATCTGTAGCTTTAATGTTTGTGTAGAGGTTCCATGTAGCATTATGTCGGGAAAAGTTCTAAGAGCATGTTTCATATCTTGGCTTTACCCCAGCGGTGCCCATCTCTGATTTTTCATCAGAAAAGTTTGAAAGTCCCCTATTTCTTTGTATGTCCATATTTTCCCCTGAAAAAGAATGCTTAATTTTGCTGGGTAGTTGATTGTTGTAACTCATTGTTTTTACTTCCAAAAACATAATCCAAATTCCAAAATCCTTTAGTGTAGAAGCTGACAAATCTTGTGTAATTCTGACTGTGGCACCATAACTTGATTTGTTTCTTTCTGGATAAAACAATATATTTTCCTTGACAAGGAAGCTCTGAAATTTGGATATAATATTCCTGAAAGTTTGAATTTTAGGATGTCTTTCAAGAGGTGATTGATAGATTCTTTAAATTTCTATTTCACCCTCTTGTTCTAGAATATCTAGGCAATTTTCCTTGAAAATGACTTTAAATTTGATTTCTAGACTCTTGATGATCATGAGTTTCAAGTAATCCAAAAAAAGTTTAAATAGTCTCTTCAAAATTTATTTTCTAGGTCAGTTGCTTTTCCAATGAGATATTTCACATTTTCCTCTATTTTTGTTTTGTCCTTTTAGATTTTTTTATAGTTAATTGATTTCTTATGAATGGATTTCTCATAAAATGGATTTCCAATTGCTAAATTCTTATTTTGAAAGAATTATATTCTTCAGTGACTTTTTGCTCCTTGTTTTCCATTTGATCAATTCTACTTTTTTAAGGGATTCTTCTCATTGACTTTTGTACATCTTTTATTTGACCTAATCTATTTATTAAGTTATTATTTTCTTCAGTGTTTCTTTGTATGTGTGTGTGTGTGTGTGTGTGTGTGTGTGTGTGTGTGTGTGTGTGTGTTTGTGCCTCTTTTTCCAACCAGGTGACTTATGTTTCATGATTTTCTTGTCACTCTCATTTCTCTTTCCAATGATTCCACTACTTCTCTCACTTTATTTTCAAACTCCTTTTTGAGCACTTTTTTACTGAGACAATTCATATTTTTCTTATAGGACTTTGTTATCTTTTGAGTATATATTTTGATCCTCATTGTTGGAATAGTAACTTTCTATCATCACAATTTTTTTTTCTTTGCTCATTTTCTCAGTCTATTGCTTGTCTTAATTCAATTTATGTAGCACTATGCTTCCAGAATTATGCTAACTTTCCCAAGCTTCAGGTGTTTTGTGCAGCTTTTCTTAGACATACTTCTAGGATTCTCTGTGTTTTCATTTTTTCCAATGTTGTATGATCTGATAATAGGTTTTTATTACTTTCCTGGCTTGTGCTTTGGTCTGTGAGTGACATAAGCACTCTTTTCTCTTCTGGAAATGTGAGGGGGGGGGGAAGATGCCCCCCAGGTGTACACTCTGGTTTACTACTGCTTTTACTCTTCCTAGTAGTACCACCCAAGACTGTATCCCAGATTTGGATAGAGAAAAAGCAATGTAGTCTTGTGTCAGGGCTAGCAAAGAGACCCCTATATTCTCCTTCTGACCCATTGTTCAAGCCTTAATATTTTTAGTTTGAGAACTCCAGATGAAGCCACTACTGCTACTGATTCAGTAGCTTCCAAATTCTGCTTTTGGTTTTCCTGGTGTAGCCTCTACTCTTACCCAGATGCAGCAGAACAATTCTGCTGACCTTCTACAATAGTTTTGGCATCTTAAGGTTGTGAGATCTGGAAAGTACTACTTCTTCCCTGAGACTTGCTCCTTCTTTTAAGGGATGGTTCTGAGCTATTACAGTCTGCATTAGACTGTGCCTCTCTCCCACCCTGGTGCAACAGAATTTTCCTGTCAATCTTCTAAGTTGTCTTGGGTTAGGAAATTATTTCACTTCACTTTTTTGTGGATTCTGCCACTCTAGAATTTATTTGGAATTATTATTTAAAAGTTATTAGAAGGGTTTAGAGGAGTTCTCAAATGAGTCCCCTGGTTTTCCTCTGCCATCTTGCTCCCAAGAATAGCAAATTTGAATTCCTTCCTTCCTTCCTTCCTTCCTTCCTTCCTTCCTTCCTTCCTGATTTCCTTTCTGCCTTTTTCCGGCCTTTTATTCCCCCCCCTTTTTTTTGCTTCCTGGTCTGCTTATTTTATTGTACTCTGTATTTTTTCTTTTCTTTTTTTGCATTTGCTTCCTTTTCTGTCTTTTTCCCTCTCGTATAGATTGATTGTGTAGTTTCATAAAGTTTATAGGAACCATAAAAAGGCTACAGGTAGACAAAGGATTAACAATTTTTTTATGAAGCACTTTTTTTTTTGCAAGGCAATGGGGTTAAGTGGCTTGCCCAAGGCCACACAGCTAGATAATTATTAAGTGTCTGAGATCAGATTTGAACTCAGGTATTCCTGACTCCAGGGCTGGTGCTCTATCCACTGTTCCACCCAGCTGCCCCTGAAGCACTTTTTATAAACAAAACACTTGAATAGGAGCTGAGAGTATCAAAAAAGAAAACAGAAACTCAAATGAGATAACACATAAAGGGTAACTGAAAGGTTTGTGAGGGAATGGAAATAAATACAGAAAATTCATTGCTGATCCAAGAAGGAAATGAAGGTTTTTTTGGTTTAGACCTCTCCACAAAAAGAGGCCCTAGGGAAAACTCATTAGTGAAAGAAAGGGACTGGCCTATCAGGATGATATTGCAATATAAGAAAGTCAGTTGTTCTAAGTTATAAGATGAAAAAGGTTTAAAACCATACCTTAGGGTGTTAAAGTAATATTGAATATATCCCATAAGTCTGAATGTTGTCAAACAACAGCAAATTTCATGTACAGAGACCAAGCCTTCCTTAAAAGAAAAATTTGAATATCTGTCTATTGTATGACTGTACTACCTTTTGCTGATTGAACTAATGAAGGTTTAAGAATGACACCTTGTCAGGTGAATATACCATTGCTATTGTATGACTGTACTACCTTTTGCTGATTGAACTAATGAAGGTTTAAGAATGACACCTTGTCAGGTGAATATACCATTGCTGTATATCACATCATTTCTCTAGACTCTAACAATGCTATAGACTAGCTCTTGCTTTCATTTTAGCATTCTATCAGAGAACTGATGATGATTTTGAATCTTATAGAGGATAAAGGACATAAATATTTAACACATGGAACTTTGAAAACTGAGAATAAGACAAATATTGTGAAGAAAAAGAAATCAGAACAATGTTAGAAATAAATTAAATTTCAGAGTTATTAAATAATAAAACTACAGAACTATACCTTTTAGGAACACTGTGATTGTGACTAGAAGAAAGGAGTGTTTTAAACAACTTGCAGTATTTGGTTCAAATATTTTGTTCTCTCTATATTATTAGGCTAAGTATAGCATTAAAGAGAAAATATATTGCTATAACATCTTAATGTCTCATTATTCACATTGAGTGTAAATTTCTCAATAAAATGGAGATAGATTTTGGGTAATGCTAAGGATGTGTCTGTTGATTCTATTTTGATTAGGAAATCCTGGGTGCAGAAACTCCAGTGCTAGTACAGTTTTCCTCCTTTCCTGGAAATTTTCAGTTGTAAAGACTGTCTCAAAGATATAAGCAGATTGCCCAGAATCAAACAATAAATATATTTCAGAGATAGGATTTGAAAATGTTTCAAAATGTTTCAAAAACTTACAAATTTCCTATCTTTGAGGCCAGATCTATTCATTATGCCATGGAGATACAAATTTGAAATGAATATTTTTTTCCAGTGAGTTTGATACATTTATATACTAGCCCAAACAATCTAGAAAAGACAAACAATGGTTTTCTATATTAAATGGAGTAATGCATTGGCTAAGAAAAATATTTTTAACTTTAAATTTCTATCGCACAAATACACACACTAGTTAATGCTGGCAGGAACTTTAGAAACCATGTGGTTAATTGACTTAATAAAACAATACAATCTGGTGGTCAGAAATAAGGTAAGAGAAATAAAAAGTAAAATTTACTATGACCACAGCCAAAAAAAGGTCTCTGTACCTTATAGTTCATGCCTAATTACTTACCCCTAAGCTGGAAAGTCTAACCCTCTCAATTCTAAGAAGTCTCAGTGGTTTTTATGATATTCCCTTGTATTCATTCTTCTCTTGTAAGAACATCTTCTTTAGAAACATGAAAGATATTCAGGACTACTGGAATTTATTTTTGTCATCCTGTTACCACTGTAGGACAGCTGTGATTCAGTTTGATATCTCTAGGAAGCTGAGTCTGCATTATCTGGTTGGCAGTGACTAATATCTAATTCTGAGAGACAGCTTGGTGTGATAGAAAGAACATTGGATTTGGAATAAGAGAAACTTGGTTTAATTCAATTCAATTTGTCTCATAGATAGAGCTGACCTTGGTATTGGGCATACCTGGAAATAGGTCCCATTTCAACCACTTTCTGAATACATGAAATGTAGTATGCCACTTTGCTTTTCAGTGCCATATGCATATCTAAGATTATAAATTGTAGAGAAAGTGCTTTTCTTTAGTGGTGGGGAAGTCATCATAGTGATTCCCCAAAATAATTGCAGGTGTATATATAATCCTAAAAATATATGTTTGTTATGAAATCATTATTAGAGAGATACCTAATGAATATCTAGAAAAGAAAGAAGTGGTCAGAACAATCTAATATGGTTTCATCAATGATGGTTCATTCTGGGATGACTGTATTTTTTTTTTTATATTGTTGATAGCAATACTAAATTAATGGATCAGAGGAATTCTCTGGATAAAATTATCCTAGACTTTGAAAAACCTTGTCTCTGGGGAAATAAAAACAATATGAAGAACAACTTTGGATCCTGGATCCTACAGAGCTATCAATATTATTTACTCAAATATAAATACAGATTAAAGAGAAAAAGAATCATTTTGTTTTTAAAAGGATCAGATTAAAGTTTATAATTAGTGGTAGTCTGACGAATTTTTAATACCACCTCTCTTGAGTGGAGGATTAATGGAAGAGATTTTTTAAGTTTATTGCCATAGCTGCATTTTTGTAATCAAATGATAAAATAATAAAAATGAACATTTTCTAGTGGCTCTGGTTTGAGGATTAAATGAATCCTTTTTTTCATGACTGCTCATTTAACTTTAAAGTTCACCTTTCATCCAGCCCTCACATACAATACCAAGAAGTTGCAGTGTGAGCATCAGTTAAAATGTTTTGTTCTGTTAGCATATTTTGACAGACAGAGTACACCAGGGTAAATGATGAGTCTCAAAGTATTTGGTGAATTATGGGATTATAGGCCACCAGAAACATGGGAGAATCTTCCTTGGTAGAATGGGCAGATGAGAACAACTTATTCCTGTGTCAAGAAAACAGCTAAGTAGATTCTGTGGAGCACTTAGAGGTTGATCAGTTATCACAGACAGAAAGATCATCCATTGACCCAGTCAATTGACAACTATCCTTTACCTTGTCTTATCACTCAATCTTGATGATTCTGGAAGAGATAGAGTGAGACTGAGGAATTTGTGTAATTCTGTCTCTATTAAATCCAATTCATGAACAAGTGAAGACATCATCTAATGATATCATTGGTAACCCTTAAAAATAAACCCAGACAATAAATAAAATAATAAATCAAACCATGATTAGCTATATTTGTGGATTTCCGTGGAATCAATGTTCACAAACAATTTAGCAAACAGTTTTTCTCCTAATTTGGTAAATGATAAATGGTAAAAGTTTATGAGCAGTTTTCAGATAGAGTCAAAAATAGAAAAACACTAAATCAGTATTGATTAGAGAAGTACAAATTAGATGAACTTTGAAGTATCATCTCACTTCTATCAGATAATCACACTTATAATATGGTGAAAAAAAGAAAATAATAAGTGTTGGAAAGCATATTGGGAAACTGGGACACTAATGCCCTATTGGGGGAGTTGAGAATTAATCCAACCATTCTGGAGTGAAATTGGGAACTATGACTAAAGGGCTATAAAACTGTGTGTGCAATTTGTTCCGGATTGACAAGTATTAGGTTTCTGCTTGAAAGAGATTATAAAAATGGGAAACGGATCTATATTTAGAGGAAATATTTATAACATATTTTTGTGATTACAAAGAAATGGAAGTTGAGGGATACTCTTCTATTTATTGGGGAAAAGTTGAACAACATATGATATATGAAACTTAAAGAATAATATTTTGTGGGAGGTGGCTAGGTGGCATAGTGGATAAAGCACCGGCCTTGGAGTCAGAAGTACCTGAGTTCAAATCCAATCTCAGACACTTAATAATTACCTAGCTGTGTGGCCTTGGGCAAGCCACTTAACCCCATTTGCCTTGCAAAAAATAAAAACTAAAAAAGAATAATATTTTGCTGTAAGAAATGATGAACATGGAGATTTCAGAAAAACTTGGCAAGACTTTCATGAAATGATATTGAGTAAAGTGAGCAGAACCAAGAGAAAAATATGCACAGTAAGAAAATGGTGAGATGGTAAACGATCATAGAATTAGCTATTTTCATAGTTTTCTTTCTTAGGTTTTGGAAGGCAATGGGGTTAAGTGGATTGCCCAAGGCCACACAACTAGGTAATTATTAAGTGTCTCAGGCCAGATTTGGTCTCAGGTCCTCCTGACTCCAGTGCTGGTGCTCTATCCACTGTGCCATGTAGCTGCCCCATTCTTTTCATTTTAAAAATATTTATTTATTTATTTTCATCCATATGCACAAACAAATTCCCAAGTTATAAAATTTCCCTTCACCCTCCCTTCCCACCCCCTGCCCCTCAGCAGGGAACAGTCAGGTTAGTATTTTAGATATGTTTACAAATTAATAATTTTTGGTATGAGGAATTAGGACTAAGTTAAACAGATACATAAGAGATAATTTTTATAAAATGTTTATCAGATTTGGAAGGATTTTTCTTTTCAGTGTGTTTTGTTTTCTTTTGTTTTTCTTCCTCTGGTTGAGGAAGTACATAACCAGTCAAATGCAGTTGTTTTAGCACTCTGGACTGTGGAGAGGAGCTGCTTACATCAAGGTTGTTCATCTCATATTGTTGTTATTAATGTGTGCATTGTTCTCTTTGTTCTACTCCTGTCACTTGGCATCAGAACCCATAAGTTATTCCATGCTTCTCTAGAGTCAGACCTGTTACAGTTTCTTATACAACTATAATATTCCATAGAATTCATGTACCATAAGTTGTTAGTTATTCCCCAATTGCTAGGAATCCTCTTAATCCAATTCCTTGCCACTACAAAAATAGCTGCTATGAGTATTTTGGAACATGTAGGACTTTTCCCATTTTTATTATTTCTTCTGTATAGAAACCTAGAATTGGAATTTATGGGTCAAAAGGTAACAACAGTTTATTGCTCTTTTGCATAGTCCCATATTCCTCTCCAGAAAAGATGGATCCATTCACAACTCTACCAGAAATTCATCAATGTCCCAATCCTCCCTCAACCTCTCTAGTATTGATCATCTTCCCTTTTTCTGATCTGGTCTAATATAATAGGTGTGACATGATAACTCCTTGTTTTAATTTGCATTTCTCTAATCAATAGTAATTTGGAGCATTTTTTTCAAATGATTATATATATTTTTAGTTTTTTCATTTGAAAATTGTCCATTCATCTCCTTTGGTCATTTATCAATTGGTGAATGACATGTGATTTTATAAATTTGATGCAATTCTCTGTATATTTTAATAATGAGACCTTTATCAGAACTCCTGCTTGTGAAGATTGTTTCCTAGCTTTCTGCTTTCCTTATAATTTTGGCAGCATTTATTTTATTAGTGCAAAAGCTTTTTTTAAAATAATAGAGTCAAATTATTTTACAGTTTAAAATGTGCTCTAATTCTCGTATGTTCATACATTTGCAGTTTATAATATTGTACTTCATAATGTTCTCTAATTCTTCTTTGATTATAAATTTATCCCATTTTCACAGACCAGATAGATAATTTTTGGTCTATTCATTTATCTATGATATCTCTCTTTTTGACCTTATTTTGGTACAGAGTGTGAAATGTGGATCTATGCCTAGTTTTTGCCATACTATTTTCCAGTTTCCCCAAAATTTTTGCCAAATGGTGGGTTCTTATCTCAGAAGCTGATGTCTTTGGGTTTGTCAAATAGGAGATTGTTGAGTCATTTACTGCAGTTTCTTTTGCACCAATCCTAATCCACTGATCCATTGCTCTATTTCTTAATCAATACCAGGCAGTTCTGATGACTACTGCTTTATAGTATAGTTTTAGATCTGGTAGAACTAGGCCACCTTGTTTTACATTTTTTTCCTCATTAATTCCCTTGCTATTCTTGCCCTTTTGTTGCTCCAGATGAATTCTATTACTATTAGGTCCTAGCTCAGTAAAATTGTTATTTGGTAGTTTGGTTGGTACGGCATTAAACAAGTAATTTAATTTTCCATTTGCCATTAAATTGCCATTTTTATTACATTAGCTTGACCTAACCATGAGCATTTGACATTTTTCCAGTTTTGTAGAACTGACTTTATTTGGGTATGGAGTGTTTTATAATTCTGTTTATATAGTTTTCGGGTTTGTCTAGGGGGAAGATCTCCTAGTATTTAATGTTGTCTATAGGTATTTTCAAATGGACCTTCTCTTTCTATCACTGGCTCTTGGGCTTTGTTATTCATATATAGAAATGTTGATGATTTACAAGGGTTTATTTTATATCCTACTGTTCTGCTGAATTTGTTACTTGTTTCATGGAGGTTTCTAGATTATTTTCTACAGTTCCCTGCATATACCATTATGTCATCTGCAAAGGGTGAACATTTTGCTTCCTTATTGCCAATTCTGATTCCTTCAATTTATTTTTCTTCTCTTATTGCTATTGCTAGAATTTCTAATACTATATTGAATAGTAATGGTGATAATGGGCATCCTTGTTTCACCCTTGATTTTATTGGAAATGCTGTGAGTTTATTCCCATTAAATAATAATATTTGTTGGTGGTTTTAGATAGATACTATTTATTATGTTAATGACAACTCCATTTATTCCTTACCTTTCTAGTGTTTTCGATAGGAAAGGGTGTTTTATCTTATCAAAGGTCTTTTCAGTATCTATTGAGATAATCATATAATTTCTATTTTACTATTAATATATTTAATTATATTGAGTGTATTCCTAATGCTGACCCATCCCTGACTGAAAGGTATGAATCCAATCTGATCATGGTGTATTATTACCCTGGTAATAACTTGCGGCAGTCTCATTTTGGAATTTTTTGCATTAATATTCTTTAAGGATATTGGTCTATAATTTTCTTTGTCTGTTTTGGTTTAGGTATCAGCACCATGTTTGTTTTGTTGAAGGAATTTGGCAGAATTCTTTCCTCTCCTATTTTTAAAATAGTTTATGTAGAATAGAAGTTAATTGTTCCTGAAATGTTTGGTTGAATTCACTTGTAAATCCATCTGGACCAGGATACTTTTTCTTAGGGAGTTTATTGAAAGTTTCTTCAATTTCTTTTTCTGAAATGTAGTCATTTAGGTTATTTATTTCCAGTTTGTATTTTTTAAATATTCATCCATTTCACTCAATTTATCCGATTTATTGGCATATAGTTCTGAAAAGTAGCTCCACATTACCTCTTTAATGTCCTCCTCTTTGGTGGTTAGTTTGCCCTTTTCATTTTTTGATACTGGTAATTTGATTATCTTCTTTCTACATCAGATTACCCAAAGGTTTGTCTATTTTATTGCATTTTTCATAAAAGCAACTCTAAATTTTATTTATGAGATCAATGTTTTCTTGCTTTCATTTTTATTATCTCTCCCTTGATTTTCAGCATTTCTTTTTAGGTATTTTATTAAGTATGTCTTATTTGTTCTTTTTCTAGTATTTTTAGTTGCATACTCAATTCATTGATAATCTCTTTCTATATTATATTCATATAGGCATTTAGCAATATAAAGTTTTTCAAAACTGCTTTGGCTGCATTTCATTAATTTTCATATGATGTCTCATCATTATCATTTTCTTGGAAATAATCATTATTATTTCCGTTATTTGCTGTTTTGTCCACCCATTATTTAAGATTAAGTTATTTAATTTCCAATTTCTTGGTTTATCTTTCCATTCATTTTCCATGTAACTTAAAATATGTATATGCATATGGATGAATGTTGATAATCTTTCATAACAAAATTGGTCCTTTACAAAATCTCAATTTTTCATATTAAAAGGTGGAAATAAATATATATCTAAAATGTGTAAATGATAAAGGGTAATAGAAAGATTTGCCACTCAAGAATAGGGTATACCATCTTTTAATCTTCTAGTCTCACATGGGTTTTGGCTAATTTGTTGGGATCTTGATACTAATATGAAAGAATCAGTGTTTTTTATCTCATAGTCTCTACATCATTATGCTCCTATCACAATGATTCAGGGATTTGTTTTTTCTTTTGTAGGATTCTTGTATGAGTGATGTGTTTATTATCTAATTCTAGGCCTATATCTGGGAGAAATCATAAAAAAAAAGGAAAAAATCCCACATGTTCCAAAATCTTCATAGCAGCTCTTTCTATAGTGGTAAAGAATTGGAAATTAATGGAATGTCTATCAATTGGGGAAAGAATAAACAGGTTATGCTACATGAATACTATGGAATACTATGATTATGTAAGAAACTATAAATAGTCAGACTTTAGAGAAGCATGTAATGACTTATAGGACCTGATGCTGCATGAAGGGATCAGAATCAAGAGAACAATATACACACTAACAACAATATTGTGAGATGATCAACCTTTATGTAAACAATTCCTCTCAGCAGTTAGCAAAGCTAGGACAGTGGTTTTAGACAGGCTATGGACAATGTTATCCCAATCCAGAGGAAGAAAAACAAAATAAACAAAAAAACTAACATCCCTTCAGAATCTGATGAAGCCTTTATAAAAATTACCTCATATATATATATGTGTGTGTGTGTGTGTGTGTGTGTGTGTGTGTGTGCATGTACATACATATATATATATATATATGTACTTAATCTTAATTCCTCATCTAGAAAATGACTAATCTGTAAACATGTTGATCAAAAATATGTATGTACGATAATAACCTGACCATTTGCCACTGAAGGGAGTGCAGCAGAAAGGGAGGGTGGAAGGAAATTTGTAACTCAAAAGTATACATATGCATATAGATGAAAAAAATAAATATAATTTAAAATGATTAACAATGTATTGTTATTAAATTTAGTGAACTTGAGTAAACAATATAGGAAAAAATATGGATAATAAACAAAGTAAGTATTTAGTATAGGTTACCTAATTATTTCATAAACAAAAAATAAAGTGCTTAAAAGACAAAAGATTCATGTATGGTTACTAATAAATCATTAAATTGAATGATAATCTCTTATTACTTTTCATAGCTCCCAGAATGATAAAGACTATTTATATTGCTTAACAGATATTTCACTTTCTACTCTGCATTCATTATGTCTAAATCCATCTTATATAAATATATACCATACATACAAAAATGCATACATACACACATACATAGAGAGAGAGAGAGAGACTAAATTATTAGTTTTTTTTAGTTTTTGCAAGGCAATGGGGTTAAGTGGCTTGCCCAAGGCCACACAGCTAAGTGATTATTAAGTGTCTGAGATCAGATTTGAACTCAGGTATTCCTGACTCCAGTGCCTGTGCTCTATCCACTGTGCCACCTAGCTGCCCTGAGAGAGACTAAATTATAACATCGTATCTTGCAGTCAACTGCAAGGTAATGCTGAACAAGGAAAAAAAAAAACCCTCACCTTCAGATAAGAGTCATTCTATGCATTTCAGGATCAGACAAATTTGTTTATTTACAGATTTCTTCTACAATTTGAGTAAGTACAAGCTGTTATTAATGTGCCCCCGTATTTCAATTCAGAGAGAATCTTCTGAACAGTACCCCAAAGTGCCATTTTGTGAAGTTTTATTTAGCAGTAATCTCCAACATCTGTGATTTTCATTTGCATATGAATTTCTACTGGGTCTTATCCTTTCTACCCCACAGGAATATCTAGTACTTAAAGATTTTATTTGCCACTTATTTTCCTACAATTTACTCTTCCATTTTTAAACTCTGAATATTGTGTGAAATACTTCTGTGACATTCAGCAGACCTGCATTGAATTTTATTTTTGACAGTCCATCATTTTTACCTAATTCCTGAACTGAGAATGTAGATTCTCTTTCCTTCTACAATAGGAAAGAATATAAATCCATTTTCTAAATAGTTTTAGGAAATTGATTGCATTCTCAGTTCTGATAGAATTCAAATTTCTCCTCAGTCTTTTTAAAAGTAAAAATTGAATAATAATTGTATAATCAATTGGAGCATGCATTATAATAATTATTGTTTCCTATTGAAATAATACTTCCTGTACAAAAAATATCTTCAATTCAGTTCAATTTAATAAACATTTATTTAATACATACTAAATGCCAAACACTGTGCTAAGAGCTAGGGATTGAAATGAGAAAAAGAAAGATATTCTCTGCCAGAAGGAGCTTGAAATCTAATGGGGGAAGACAACCACACAAAAGGATTAGGGAAGGTGTAGAGGAGTCAGAAGATAATGCCTTTCCTAGGGACATCTTTCATCTTGTTCTATAGAGTTAAAACCAAGCAGAGCTGCAGAGTGAGCTAAAACTAAAATCTAGGCTTCAATAAATGAAGGCATTAGGAGAATTTCACTACAAATACCACTCTTCTATTCCTCTAATAATGAGACAGAAGAGGCTGAAGGAGGTGAGAAGATGTTGATTATCTAGAATTATGGCAGATTAGAACCATTGTGACACTATGAACAATTCAGGACCCCAACTCAAACTGTCACTGCAGTAATTAAAGTGGAATAACAAAAATAACATCAAAAAATTGTTCATAAATTTTTATTCAATGATCTGTTGGATATCTACTTCCAATTCCTGTTTCAACCAGGATCTCCCTTATTTTGATTTTATGAAATTATACCTGAATTATAAATGTTAGTAGCAAATATTCCATGATAATGTAGAATCCCAAAGACTGGCCTTGATTTTGGAGTATTTCTTTTCTTTTAAATTATGATATAATGACTAGATATTGATTAATAATCTATGCATCTTCCCTTATTTTCCTCCCCCCAATCATAAGTGTGAGAGAATATAGACAAGTGAGTGGACCTATTGGTCAATTAAGTTAAATTATCTATAGTTTAATATCTTCATCTACATGATACACTTAGTGAAACTAAATTATGACTGTGAAGGAAAAAGTTTGGACGGAAGAATGAACAGAAGAGGGACTCAAAAAAAGACGGAGTAGAAGAAATTATGATTTCAAAGATCTATAACATTTTGCAATTTTGAAGGACAGAAATTGGTTCTACCAGAGAAATTTGGGAAGAATCAAGTGAAAAATGCAGTTTCATTTCTGAGTAAGTTAAATGGGAAAAAAAAGTAAGAGAAAGATCAAATATAGATTCAAGAAATAGAAAAGAAATAGAAAAAGCAGAAAATGGAAGGATTATTTATTTAGAAAGATTTTATTTTGATTTTTTTTTAGGTTTTTGCAAGGCAAATGGGGTTAAGTGGCTTGCCCAAGGCCACATAACTAGGTAATTATTAAGTGTCTGAGAGCAGATTTGAATCCAGGTACTCCTGACTCCAGGGCTGGTGCTTTATCCACTGTGCCACCTAGCTGCCCTTTATTTAGATTTTTGCAATTTTTCCCCATTCTTGCTTCTCTCCCCCCACCTCCCCACAGAAGGCATTCTGTTATTCTTTACATTGGTTCCATGTCATACATTGATCTCAGTTGAATGTGATGAAATAGAAATTGTATCCTTAAAGAAGAAAAATAAAACATGAGATTGTAAAATTACATAATGAGATAATGTTTTTCTTTTTCTTAATTTGAAGGTAATGTTCTTTCACTGGATACAGGTGGTATTCTCCAATGGTGGATAGTCCAAAATTTGTCCCTGGTTGTTGGTTGTTATAATGATGGAATTAGCACGTCCATCAAGGTTGATCACACCCATGTTGCAGTAAGGGTGTACAATGTTTATCTGGTTCTGCTCATCTCACTCAGCATCAGTTCATGCAAATTCTACCAGACTTCCCTGAATTACCATCCATCCTGGTTTCTAATAAAACAATAGTGTACCATAATATACATAAATCACAGTTCATTAAGCCATTCCCAAATTGAAGGACATTCACTTAATTTCCATTTTTTTTGCCACCACAAACAGGGCTTCTATGAATATTTTTGTACAAGTGATGTTTTTATACTTTTTCATCATCTCTTCAGGGTATAGAACCAGTAGTGGTATTGCAGGATCAAAGTGTATGCACATTTTTGTTGCTGTTTGGGCATAATCCCAAACTGATCTCCAGAAAGGTCAGATGAGTTCACAGCTCCACCAACAATGTAATAGTGTCCCAGATTTCCTGCATCGCTTCCAACATTGATCAATGTCCTTAATGGTCATATTGGCCAGTCTGACAGGTGTGAGGTGGTATTTCAGAGAGGCTTTAATTTGAATTTCTCTAATAAGTAATGGTTTGGAGCAATTAGTCATATGACTATGGATTGCTTTGATTTACTCAGTTGTAAATTGCCTTTGCATATTCATTGACTATTTGTGAATTGGGGAATGCCAGGGTTTCTTTTTTTTTTTTTTTAATTTGACCCAGTTCTCTTTATATTTTAGAAATGAGTCCTTTTTTCAGAAATACTAGTTGCCAAAATTGTTTCCCAATTAACTACATTTATTTTGATATTGGTTAAATTAGTTTTGTCTGTGCAAAAGCTTTTTAATTTAATGTAATTAAAATTATCTAGATGTTCTTTATCTCTTCCTTGGTCATAAACTGTTTCCCTTTCCATAGATCTAACAGGTAAACTACTCCTTGATCTTCTAGTCTGCTTATAATATTGTTTTTTTTTATGTCTAAATCCTGTATCAATTTGATTCTTATCTTGGTATAGGGTGTAAGGTGTTGGTGTAACTTAAGCTTCTTCAAAACTAACTTCCAATTTTCCCAATTTTTATCAAAGACAGAGTTTTTATACCAATAGCTGGATGCTGTAGTTTTATCAAAACAACAGATTACTATAACCGTTTCCTGTTATTGCACCCAGTCTATTCCATTGATCCATGAATCTATTTCTTAGCCAATACCAGAGACTTTTGATGTTTGATTGTTTATAACATAATTTTAGATCTGGTAAGGCTAAGCCACTTTCTTTTGCACTTTTTTCCCATTGATTCCCTGGAAATTCTTGACTTTTTATTTCTCCATATGAATTTACTTACACCTTTTTCTAATTCATTAAAGTAATATTTTGGAATTTTGATTGGAATGGCACTAAACAAGTAGTTTAATTTTGGTAGAACTGTCATTTTTTATTATATTAATTTGCCCTATCCATGAACAGTTGATGTGTGTCCAGGTATTTAAATCTGATTTTATTTGTGTAAGAAGAGTTTTGCAATTGTTTTCAAAAAGTTTTTTAGGCTGCTTTGGCAGGTAGACTTCCAAGTATCTTATTTTGTCTGAGGTTAATGTGAATGTGATTTCTCTTTCTAGCTTTTTCTGCTGTGTCTTGCTAGTTATAGAAAGGAATGTCAAGGATTTATGGAGATTTATGTGATATCCTGCTACTTTGCTAAAGTTGCTTATTATTTTTTTAGATGAGTTTTTGGGATTTTCTAGGTATACCATCATGTCATCTGCAAAGAGTGAGCATTTTGTCACCTCCTTCCCTATTCTAATTCCATCAATTTCTTTTTCTTCTCTTATTGCTAAGGCTAACATATCTTATATGGAATTAAATAGTAGTGGTGATAATTGGCATCGTTGTTTCACCCCTGATCTTATTGGGAATGTCTCAAGCCTATCCCTGTTCCATGTAATGCTTGTTGATGGTTTCAGATAGACACTATTTATTATTCTAAGGAACAAACCATTTATCCCTACACTGTCTAGTATTTTTATTAGCAATGGGTGCTGTATTTTGTCAAAACCTTTTTCAGTATCTATTGATATGATCATATGATTTCTGATAGGTATGTTATTGATATAATTAATTTTACTAATAGTTTTACTAATATTGAACCACCCCTGCTTCACTGGAATAAATCCTACTTGGTCATAGTGTATTATCCTAGTGATAACTTGTAATCATTTTGATAAGATTTTATTTAAGAGTTAAGCATCTATATTCATCAGGGAGATAGGTCTATGGTTTTCTTTTTCCATTTTAACTCTTCATAGTTAAGGTATCAGCAACATATTGGTGTCTTAGAAAGAGTTAGGTAGAGTTCCATCTTCCCCTATTTTTTCAAAGAGTTTATATAGAATTGGAACCAATTGTTCTTTCAGTATTTGATAGAATTCAATTGTGAATCCATCTGACCCTGGAGATTTTTTCTTAGGGAGTTCAGTAATGGCTTATTGCATTTCTTTTTCTGAGATAGGGTTATTTAGGTTTTTAATTTCCTCTTCATTTAATCTGGGCAACTGATATTTTTGTAAATATTCACCCATTTCACTTAGATTGTCAAATTTATTGGCATATAGTTGGGCAAAATAATTCTGAATTATTTCTTTAATTTTCTCCTCATTTGTGGTGAGTTCACCTTTTTCATTTATGATAATGGCAATTTGGTTTTCTTCTTTTATTTTTTTAATCAAATTGACCAGAGATTTATCAATTTTATTGAGTTTTTTCATAAAACCACCTCTTGGCTTTATTTATTAGTTCAATAGTTTTCTTGCTTTTGATTTTTATTAATTTCTCCTTTAATTTTTAGAATTTCTAATTTGGTATTTAATTGGGGGGCTTTTAATTTGGTCTTTCTCTAATTTTTTTCTTGGCATATTTGCTTCATTGATTTCTTCTTTCTCTAGTTTCTTCATATAAGTAAAGACATAATATATCCCCTCCCAGGCACCTTGAGTGTATCCCATAGGTTTTGGTATTTTTATTTCATTATTGTCCTTTTCTAGGATGAAATAATGCTTTCTACAATTTGTTACTTGATTCACTCATTCTTGAAAAGGAGCTTATTTAGTTCTCAATTAGTTCTGGGTCTATATATATCCCTGGCTCAGTATTGCATATGATTTTTGTTGCATTATAATCTGAGAATGATGTATTCACTGTTTCTGCCTATCTGCAATTGATCATTCGACTTTTATGTCATATTACATGGTCAGTTTTTGTATAAGTGCCATGTACTGCAGGAAAAAAAAGTATATTCTTCTATCCCCCCTTCAATTTCCTCCATAGGTCTATCATATCTAGGTTTGCTAACAATCTATTTACCTCCCTAACTCACTTCTTGTCTATTTTATGATTCAATTTATCTAAATCTGAAAGTGGGAGGCTGAGGTCTTCCACTAGTTGACTTTTGCTGTCTATGTCTTCCTGTTGCTCTTTCAACTTTTCCTCTCATTATCTTGATCCTGTCCCATTGGGAGCATAAAAATTTAGCATTGAAATTACTTTATTGTCTAGGGTATCTTTTAGGAGGGTATAGTTTCTTTCTTTTTCTCTTTTAACACTATCTAGTTTTGCAGCTGCTTTGTCTGAGATAAGGATTGCTTCCCTTGCTTTTTACACTTCAGCTGAAGCAAAATATATTTTGCCCCAAGCTTTTACCTTTACTTTACATGTATCTCTCTGCTTCAAATGAGTTTCTTGTAAGCACCATATTGGAGGATTCTGATTTTTGTTCCTCTCTCCTATTCGCTTACGTTTTAAGGTAGAATTGTCCCCATTCACATTCAAAGTTATAATTACTTACTCTTTATTGTCTTCCATGACATCTTCCTTACATATTCCTCAGTGTTATTTTTCCTGAATACTGCTACCTTTAGTGTGTTTGCTCTCTTATATCAACGCCCTCCCCTTTCTTTCCCCTTTCCCTTTTGCCCTTCTCCCCTTCCTTTTGTTAGTTCCTCTTAATTCTTGAAAAGTAAGATGTTTCTTTACTTAACTGTGTCTAAGTTAACTTTAAGCCAATTCTGATGAGGAGATGAAGATTTCAGGTAGTTCTCCCCTCCTCCCTTCTTCCCCTCAATTACAGTAGGTGTTTTGTATCTCTTGTACCTCCAACCTCCAACCTCCTTTGTACCTGCAACCTCCCTTCTATTTACTGCCCCCCTTTTCAAGGAGGCATTATTTTTAAATCATTTTATTTGAATCACAGGAATGTTATGAGTGTCCATCACTTCTGGCTCTGCATATTCTCTCTAATAGAGTTAGAATTCTCAAGAGTTATGAGACTCTTTCTCCCAGGGTAGTAAATAGCCAGTTTCATCCTACTGAATAGCAGTTTTTTTTAAATAGTTTCATGTGTCTCTTGAGTCTCCTGCTTGATGTCCAAATTTTCTGTTTAGCTCTTGTCTTTTCATCATGAAATCATTTGTCTCCTTATTAAATGCCCATCTTTTTCTCTGGAAAAGAAGGCTCAGTTTTGCCAGGTAGGGTATTCTTGACTGCATTCCAAGCTCCCTTGCTCTTCAGAATATCTCATTCCAAGCCCTTTGATCCCTTTTTGTTGCTGTGACCAAGTACTGAGTAATCCTTACTGTGAATCCTTGGCATTTAAATGTTTTTCTTTCTGACTGTTTAAAGGATTACTTTTATCTGATAATTCTGGAATTTGGCCACACCATTCCTTGGTGTTTTCATTTAAGGATCTGTTTCCCAAGGGGTTCCATGCATTCTTTCCATAACTATTTTGCCCTCTGGTTCCATGATATCAATGCAATTTTCCATCACTATAGCCTGTAATATCAAAACCAGTCTTTTTTTTCTCTTTAATGTTTTTAGGAAGGCCAATAATTTCCAGCTTCTCACATCTTGATCTGTTCTTGAGGGCAGTAGTTTTGCTGAGGTATTTTCCATTTATTTCCATTTTTTTTTATCTTTTGGTTTTGCTTAACACAGTCTTCCTGTCTCATGAAGTCATTAGTTTCCCACCAATTACATTCTTATTTATTCTAGAGAAGAAGATTTTTCTTCCTTTATTTTTTGCAACTCCTTTTTCAGTTTGGTCAAATCTATTTTTGAAGGACTTTTCTATTTACCCAAGTGAAGTTTTCTGAGAATCTTTTTCTTTTTGCATTTGCCCAATTGAGGATCTGAGTTATTCTCATTTTGTATTTGTCCACTTGTTTTTTTCAAGAATTTATTTTCTTGTTGCGAGATGTTAATTTTTCTCTTGAATTTCTTTTCCCAATTATTCCAGTTGATTTTTAAAATCCTCTCTGATTTCTTCAAGAAAGTCTTCCTGGGCTGGAGACCAATTCATATCCTCCTCAATAATGCTAGATCTCTCTGTGTTAGAATCTGGCACTTCTAAGTATTTCTCCATGGGCACCCCTTTTCTCTAGCCATTTTTCATTCTTCTAGGATCTTGAGTTGGGGACGGGGGCAGAACTGGCTCTCAGAGCTTTGCTTTTGAAGATCCTAGAGGGTTTGTTCACTTGGCTTTGTAATTCCAAGGGCCAGAAAGTAGGGGAACTGGTTGATTTCTCTTGAGTGTTTGAGGTCCTCAGCAGCAAGGTCTGAATTGACCTTGAACACTGGGCTGGGCCCTGGGGGAGGGAGGTTGAGTGAACTCTGTTGCCCTGGGGGTGTGGTGGTGGTGGAAGGTTGTTTTTTATTTGTTCTAGGCAAAGGGCTCTGCTGAAAGTATAGAGCTCAGGCCCTGGCCCAGATGCTTGTTCTACAGATGTGCTCTGAAACTCTGTGCTGGGGATCTCATTCTCCTGTATTTCCTCCCTCCCCCCTCCCCACCCCCACTGCCAAAGACTCCACAGCTAATGTTGGATCTCCCACTTGCCACTCACTGAAGTCTCTATGGCTGAGGCTGGAACTCTGTCTTCCCCCAGCTGCTGTCCGTAGCGCAGATCCTCTGCTCCCATCTCCTGGTTCACCCATGGTCCCCTGAGACAAACCTTTTTGGTAGGTGCTCTTCTCCTAGCTTCTCTTTCTGAGTTGTGTTTATTGAATTTCTTTTAAGAGGTTTCTCTCATTTTATTTTTGAAGGGAAAGAGGAGCACTTATCAGAGTACCTGTCTTCTCTCCGTCATCTTGGCTGGAAGTGAGATGCATTCTTGACATATCTTTCTATTCTAGTATATATGAGATTATCATAATTAGTCTCTTTTATAATTTGCTTCCAAATTCATGAAATACTAACAGATAAAAAAATCACAGCATATCTGTGAGGTAACTAGTACAAATATTTTTATACTTATTCTCTGACAAGTATGTTGAAATTGATATTTTAAAAGCATACCTAAAGTGACATTACAAATAAACTGAACAAACTTAGCCTAGGTCTTCCAGTTATTTCTCTCTCCCCCCCCCTCTCACAAACACACACACACACACACAGACATACACACAGACATGCACAGTATACAGAGTCTTCTGTTCATTTGTACATTTGAAATATGTTTTGGTGATGTAATGCACATAAAATAACAAGCACACTGATGTGCATATATTTGCATGTGTATGTGTGCATGTGAGGGAAGAGACAGTGAGAGAAAAGCAAAATTACTTGAATATATGGGAGTTTCATCTTTTTGTTGATTATATTTATACTCCAGCCCCTGGACCTAACACAATGCCTAAAATTGTAAATAATGAATAAATTATTGATATAAACTAAAAGATTTATGAAACTAACATTCCCTTTATATTGACCTCACATTGTTTTTGATTTTTTGTTTTTCCCCTTGAATAGATGCAACAATATATTTGTTGATAGTTTTCTAACTATAATACTGTGAGAATGAAAATAATTATTAAAACCAACATTCCTCACAGTTAAAGCAAAATACTCAAGAGGCTTGAGACTGCATAGAAGCCATCCTATTTTAACAGGGACTAATGTAAAATGTCTTACCAATTAGTGAGTTACAATATCCTTTCCATAGATGCTGAAAGAATTGGTTCAAAGTAATTTGATTTTCTTCTAACTTAAGCACCATAGGGCTGATGCATACACATTTTCATGGAGGAAAGAGCATCATTTTGGAGGGAAAAGGAAAAAAATGATTATTCTGAAAGATTGTGCTTTCCTAAATGAATATAGGGAATCTTATATTACTTAAAGAACTTTTTTTCTATTGAAAGAAAGACTTCTGCTAGGATTTAGATGTAAATGTTACATGAATCAGAGATTTTAATTTTGCTTGACTTTAATTGGATCTGGATAATAGGTTTCAGGATAAGATGTTTAGATATTTTCTGAGTAGTAGGAAAAGATACACAGAGATACACATCAAGTGCACTTAGTTTGAAAGACACAGAAAGATTTAAATAGTTATAGATACAGAATTTACATTGTACATAAGAATAAAAAACTAATTTCCAGGACCCCACAACAATAACAGAATTCACAAATCACATTAGAAATGGCTGAAAGAGCAAGATAAAAAAGGATTTAAAATTTTTAAATCCAATATTAGAATATCTGAGCTCTGACTAGTATTTTAATGGTCACTGAATCAACATTGTTTTCCCCTCTCCCCTCTTAAAAACAAACAAACACACAAAACACTTGTCACTTTTTTCAGCACAGATGTCAGTGGGAATATGTTGCACACATCTGAAGTTTGAGGGCTGTTCATACAACATAACTTTTTCTATTGCTTATATTAGCTTCCATTCAGATTTCAGCATTTCACTTTTTATGATCAAATGATTTCCCTTTACTTCCATATACAGTCAAGTGTGTGGCAATAAAATGTAATGAGGGAAAAGCCTGGAACTTAAGAATGAGGAGAAAGTATACATGCACCTCCTAATTACATGAATATTAGCCTTGCTTTTAACCAGACACAACGAAAAACTGTAGTTGGCTCCTCCAGAAGCTGGTTGATTTTTGTTTGAACTCTTCTTTTTCTTCATAACAATTATATCCATTATATTTATTGCTGTTATGCTTGAGATCAACATGTCTTATTTTTGTCTCTTTATATGAGTTATCTTTCATTCAGTTTCCTTGTCTTTCACAACCTATGCTCAAAACAATAAATGATTACATACCTCTTTTTAAACCATATAAGTGAAAACTTCTTCAATAATTATGCAAATTTTACAGGAAACTTTCAACTGTTTTAAGATTTAAATAACTTTCAATAGCACTGGTAAGCTGTCAAACATTGTGGAAACAATTTGTAAACCATATATAAAGATCATCCACAAATCAATGTGCTCTTCAAGTAAGGTCACCAATGAGAGTAAGATTAATAAGTCAGGAAATGAAGGTAGAGATGGGGATCTGTAAATATTTCATCTTGAAAAGGAAATTATCATTTAGGTTACCAATGATAATCATTTATGCAGTCTAAAATAATGTTGAGGAATTCTCCCACTCCACAAAATGTTTCTTCATTTCTTCCTTCACAGTTTGAATTACTTTTGTATCTAAGCATATAACAATTGGATTGCAAGAATTTGTGAGGTGGGGAGGAAGGAGACTCCCAAGAATTGTTTGAATTTGTGCTATCAAAGTGCAAGCATTTTCCTTGATGATATAGTTGAGGGGGAGAATGAATTGAACTTTCATTTGATTACATTGATGCATATAAAATCATTCATTTAACCTGAATGTTATGTTGCAGAGAATAAATTAAAGAGTCCCATCAGCAATTGTTTCATTTACTTATTAATTCATTTATTTTATCCATATGCACACACACAGACACACACACATATATATGCATATATATATGTATATATATATGTATATATATGTATATATATACATATATATATATATGTATATTTAAGTTACAGAACTTCCTTCCATCCTCCCTCAGCAGTGAATGGTCAGGTTAGCATTGTACACACACATACACACACACACACATACACACAAATACATTTATTTATTTTAAACAAGTATCAAAGGAGAAAAAATAAACGTCATTTATAATTAATTTTATTTTTTCCACAAAAATAAGATATATGTTATCAGCAATAAATTTGACTTCTAACAGTGAGATTTATCCAGATATGAAAAAGACTGCTTGATGGAGTATTGAGTTTCCTATAAGGTAAATAGTAATTAAAAAAATTAAATTTACTTATTTATTTTCATCCAATTGTACATGTATATCTCCAAGTTACAAAATTTCCCTCCATCTTCCCCCTTCCCACCTCCCTTCACCCCTCATCAGGGAAAAAGAAGGTTAGCATTATACATACATATTTTGTCAAACATTTTTACAAATTAGTAATTTTTGGCATGAGGAATTAGGATTAAGGGAGACATATAAGAGATCATTTTTATAAAGTTGTTCTGAAGGGTTTTTTGTTTTGTTTTGTTTTGTTTTTCTTCCTCTGGATTGGAATAACATTGTCCATAGCAGGTCTAATACAGTTGCCCCAGCTCTTTGAACTGCTGAGAGGAGATGCCTCCATCACAGTTGATGATCTCACAATGTTATTGTTAATGTGTCATTGTTCTCTAGGTTCTGATCCCTCTACTCAGCATCAGATCCTGTTAGCCATTCTATACTTCTCTAGAGTCTGACCATTTATGGTTTCTTAAAGAACAACTATATTCCATAGCATTCATATACCTTAACTCCTTTAGACATTTCCCAATTGGGCATCACCTCATTTTCCAATTCTTTGCTACTACAAGAAGAGCTTCTGTGAATATTTTGAAACATGTGGGACTTTCCCCATTTTTTTAAGATTTCTTCTGAATGTTTGCCTAGAATTTGAATTGCTGGGTCATAGGGAATGAATATTGTTATTGCTCTTTGGCATAGTTCCATATTGCTCTCCATCAGCAATTGTTAAATATTGACTTGTCCCAAAGCTCTCAATTCCAACTTTTATTTAGGATAATAGAAGGGAAATAGGTTAATAGATTCAAGGATTAATAACTAGAGAGTATTTATCCTTTTTTCCCCTATTTAAAAGGTAAGAAAATTCATTTCCAGAGGAGCTAAGTCAATTGGTTGAGTTATACACATAGAAAGAGATAGTTAAAATAAAAAGTAGTTTCCTGCATATAATTCCATATTAATCAAACTTTTTACTATACCAGATAGTTGTCATAAACATGTATTTTGTTGTTGTCCTTCATTCTCAAAGAAGATCAAGACATAAGGGAAGTGATACCATGATAAGTACATGAATTGTCATGAGATTCACTTTCTGCTATGGAGCCATCTTGATCCAGTGGTCAGATGAGAATCAGCATGACTGGAGAGGGCTCTGAATATGGGACAATTGGAGTTAAGTGACTTGCCCAAGGTTGCATAGTAAATGTCAAGTGTAATTCAAACTCATGTCCTCCTGACTCCAAGACCAGTACTCTATCCAGTGTATCACTTAATTGCCATAAGGAGTGGATAAAACACCAACTTTGGAGTCAGGAGGAAGGGAGTTACAATAACACTTAGATGCCACGATGCATTGTAACACTTTTCCACATGGGGATCAGCATATATTTCAAAGGTTAGACTGAACCACTCTCCATAGCTTTTAGTAGAAGGAAAAAAATTACATTGACAGATAAGGTCTTTATAACATTGCTGAATATCTGTAGCCAGGACATAAACTTCAATCTAATATCTTTAAAAATTAAGTAAAATATAGAGTTCTCCTTTGTAGGTGTTTCCTCATTCTCCACTAATTAGGTAGCTTAAAATTGAATTTCAATGCAATTCCAATTCTTTTACTGGTAATCATTTCCAAAATGAAAATATTCTTTCAGCTATTGTGGAGAAGTGCATATTTGTACTGCTGATTTAGTAGGAATAGTCAAACATATTTCTTTTTTTAATATATATATATATATATATATATATATATATATATATATATGCATTTATTTATTTATTTAGTGAGTGAGTTAGTTTTTGCAAGGCAATGGGGTTAAGTGGCTTGCCTAAAGCCATACAGCTAGGTAATTATTAAGTATCTGAGGCCAGATTTGAACTCAATTACTCCTGACTCCAGAGCTGGTGCTCTATCCACTGTGCCACCTAGCTACACCTATTTTTTTTACTTTAAGATTTTATTGATTTTGAGTTTTACAATTTTCTCCCAATCTTCCTTCCCTCCTTCCCCTCCCCCATAGAAGACAGTCTGTTAGTCTTCACAATGTTTCCATGGTATACATTGATCTAAGCTGAATGTGATGAGAGAAAATATCATATCCTTCTATTCATTTAAGTTTTAAGGGAGAATCCATACTATTCACATTCAAAGTTATAATTACTAAAATTTTATTGCCCTCCAGGCTATCTTCCTTCTGTTTGTATTGTCCCCATTTTTCCCCTTATCCATATTCCCCAGTATTTTGTTTCTGGATTCCTCCACCTTCAGTGTGTTTGCCCTCCTATGTCAAACCCCTCCCCTTTTCTCCCCTTTCCCTTTCCCCCTTTTTCCCTCCTTTCCATTTGCTCTTTCCCCCCTTTTCTCCCCCTCCCCATTTCCTTCCTCCCCTATTCCCATTTTAATATTTGGAAGGTAAGATAAATTTCTTAACTTAACTGAGTGTTTGTGTAAATTAACTTTAAGTCTAGTCTGGTGAGAAGAAGATTCAGGTGGTTCTCAGCTTCTCTCCCTTCTTCCCCTATCTTACAATACATCATTTGTGCCTTTTAGTGTAATGAGATATATCCCATTCAATCTACTCCCTCTTCACGTCTCCTTACTGTTCCCCTTTTTAAGGAGGTGTTGTTTTTAAATCATTCTGAGTCATAGAAAATTCATGAGTGTCCATCACTTCTGGCTAAGTATATTTTCTCTAATAGAATTACAATTCTCAAGAGTTATGAGAACTATTCCCCTACATGGGTATATAGCCAGTTTCATCTTATTGGATAGCAGTTTGTTTTTTCCTTCACCCTTTTTTTTACCTTTTTATGTGTCTCTTGAGTTTCTTGTTTGATGTCCAGATTTTCTATTTAGCTCTGGTCTTTTCATCAGGAAATGTTGGAAGTCTCTCATTTCGTTAAATGTCCATTTTTTTTCCCCCTGGAAAAGAAGGCTCAGATTTTCTGGGTAGTGGATTCTTGGCTGCATTCCAAGCTCCCTTGCTCTTCAGAATATTTCATTCCAGGCCATTCTGTCCCTTAATGTTGATGCAGCCAGGTCCTTTGTAATCCTTATTGTAGCTCCTTGGCATCTTAATTGTTTCTTTCTGGTTGCTTGCAGTATTTTCTCTTTTATCTGATAGTTCTGGAATTTGGACACAACATTCCTTGGTATTTTCATTTAATATCTCATTCCTGAGGGAATGGATTTATACTTGCAATAAAAATTTTGCCTTCTGGTTCCATGATATCAGGGCAGTTTTCCATCACTACATCTTGTAATATTAAGTCCAGGCTTTTTTTCTGTTCAATGTTTTCAGGAAGACCTATAATTCATAGGTTGGTTCTTCTCAATTGATACTTGAAGTCAGTGGTTTTGCTGATGAGGTATTTTACGTTTTCTTCCATTTTTTTGATGTTTTGGTTTTGTTTAACAGGCTCTCGCTGACTCATAAAGTCATTACTTTCCACAGGCTCCATTATTTTATAGGGAAGAATTTTCTTCATTTATCTTTTGCAACTCCTTTTCCAATCAGTCAATTCTATTTATGAAAGAGTTTTCCATTTGACCAATTGAGGTTTTGAGAGGATTATTTTCTTTTTTTGCATTTGTCTAATTATATTTTTTTTGCAAGGCAAATGGGGTTAAGTAGCTTTCCCAAGGCCACACAGCTAGATAATTATTAAGTGTCTGAGACTGGATTTGAACCCAGGTACTCCTGACTCCAAGGCCGGTGCTTTATCCACTACGCCACCTAGCCACCGCCAATTGTATTTTCCAATGATTTATTTTCTTGTTGCAAGGTGTTAATTGTCTCTCCCAAATCTTCCAATTTAAACTCCTTCCTGATTTCTTCAAGGAAGTTTTTCTGTGCTGGACACAAGAAAATCTACGTCTCTCTGAGTTAGGGTCTTTTTCTTCTTGGAATTTTTCTATGGACCCTCCCCCCCATTGGGCTTTCTTCATTAAGGGACTGGTTTACAGAGGTTTGGTGTTGAGATCCCTAGAGCCTTTACTCACTGGGTTTAGTAATTCCAAGTGGGCTTGCCAGAAGGCTGTGTTGTTTGCTTTCTCTGGAGTGTCTGTGACCTTAATTTGAGGCCCTCTCTCTTAACTTGTAGTGGGTGGATGAAGCTGTTGAGTATTTTTTTCTTTGATAAATGGTGGATTTTGCCCTAGGTCAAGGTAATTGCTTTCCCCATTCACAGCTGAGGAAAGTCTTCTGCTCTCAAGCCTGGGGTAGAGTTGGGCTATAATTGTGTTTGTTCTGGGAAGAGGCTTCAGCTGAAATAAAGCACTGGAACTCTCCCTCCAGCTCTGCTGGCAAGCTCCAGACCTTCAGTGCCACAACCAATGCCTCTGCTCCCTAGTTGGCTGATCAGACTTGCCCTGCTTTTAGCCTTTCAAGCTCTAGTCTTCCCTGCTGATCAGGGTACTGGAACTCTCAGACTCTCATTTGCCCTATCTCCAACCAGACTGCTCACACTTTCAGCATCTCAGGATCTGGTCCTGTTCTCTGCCACCAGCTTGGCCAGAAGTCAATAGTCAAATATATTTCTGCAAAGCTTTGGCACTCTGAATTTGAAAATTCTGAAAGAATTTTCCCCAATCAATTCTGGAGAAAAAAATCACAACAATTCAGTACTATTCTGCATTAATTATGTAGGAAAATACAATTAAAGGATAGAGACATAGAACTTTTTTGATCTAGTCATATTTAGGAAAAATTATTTAGTGAGAGGTACTGTATTACACTCACATTTATATACATGAAAGTTAGACAGCTTAATTCAACATAATTTAAATAGTCAGCTGATTTGTTGCTCATTTTCTCTTAGTATCTAACTAACAATATACCTGCTTCTGAACTCCTAGATATAAAGTCAAACCCAGGCTTAGTATCATATGAGCCATGATTTTTTAAAGGGTTAACAGTTTTGTGGTATTTGTCATTCAATAACTCAAATTTAAATTTGAAAAAGAAAGAAGTCCACAACTTTAAAACAGGTAACATGGTGACAGTTTACAAAGCTGGAAAAATATAACTTTTAATATTATTTTCATTTTGGGGGGGGTGTTTATTTTTTAATGCACAGGCTGCCCTCCAAATTTGCTTCTCATAGGAGTCAATTGTTTTCTGGCACATTGTACCTAGAGGATATTCAACAAAAGAGTGTTTTTGATCATTGCTTTTCTGTTATAAGCCCTTGAAATATATTTTGACATAGCACCTTATGCAGTTATGGTAATGGAAAGGGTAGGAGGAGAAGGAGAAGGAGGTATAGTTAACAGACACATCTTAGAGATAAGAAAACTCAAACCTAGTTTCTATCTTATCCTTCATTCCACTTTTCCTCCCCTCCTACATTTACCTTCACTTTTTATTTTTACCATATTTTCCCTTACTTTCAACTGATTCCTTATACTCTTAAGGGCAAAACTACACAATTGGATTTTTAAAATCACCAGGGTTGTGGATCATATTTCAACCGTGCAAAGGTAGTTGACCTTATACGTGCATAAATTGATAGAGAAAATTCTTTACGTATACTGATGGTGCAATGAAGTGAAAACACTGCTATATCTCCCTTTATAAGCTATGAATGGATTGCATCCTGTTTTATACACTTTAATAAGCATGTCATTGAAAGTCTTAGTCACTTAAGGTTTACACTCTTTGCAACTTATCCGTAGGACTAATCTAAATCTGAGAAGGGGGCAAAATCTTAAGAACAGTGGTTCTTAACTTGCATTTCATAACCATGGGCTATTTTGTTAAACTAGTGAAGCCTGTGTTGATCCTACAACTCCTTCCAGTATAACTAAAGTACATCAATAATTAAATTATTAATTTAATACATAATAATAAATTAAGTTATATAAGACAAAAAATGGGAAAATAATTATAGTGAAATACAGGAATTAAACTATTAGGGGTAAAATCCCTTCCTTCAAAAATCCCTAATGACTAGTCCCCAAGGAGTCTCATTTGACCAAGCATTCCCTTATCAACTCAATCACTACATATAAATGTTTGTATCTTTTTCTCAATATATAAGCCCGAAGGAATGACAGTCAGGGACAGTAGATAAGAGGGAAAGATCTTGGAAATGGGAAGACATAAAGAAAGGAAACAGAGATCTATATTTTTTTTCTAATTTTGTTTTGTTTTTTCTGGAAGTTTGAGCAGAGCAATATCAATGTCTATGCACCATCATATACAACATGATAATATGGAAGTAAAAAAGCAGAGTAATAAGAATAATTCAAGCTGCAGAAATAGTACTATTGAAGGAGAGTAAATATATTCATCACAGAGCATGATTGGAGGAGATGGAAAAAATTCTATAGGACTTTAGTACATTTTCAATAAAGAAAAACTCCTCTTTGTTCTTCCTATATAGTTCATATTTGTACATCTTGGGTGTGGGGAGACCAATGAATGGAGTTAGGTGTAATTTAGAATTTTTCATTTTGAACAAAGCACATTCTCCAATATAAGTAAATGATATGGAAAAAATAGACAAAAAATTCTCTCACAGCATGGATCAGAGGTGGGGCTGTGACTAAATGGGAAAGAATAGTCATTTTCATAGTGATTGCCTCCTGCCCTTTACCACATTTCTACAGGACTGAACTGATTTAATCTCAATACAACTTTCCAGTCTATTTTAAGCTTCCTTTTCCAGTTGCACTCATGAAGAATAGAAAGGAAGACAGGTGATGGCTTAGCTAATAAGCCTAAACTGAATATCAGAAGAACATGAACAAAATTAAGAAAGGACACCTTAAGAAAAGACTTGAAACAGAGGAGGATTATCAACGGTTGAATCATAATTAGGAAGTTATTATTAATAAACACAAATGAATGAAAATTTGTAATGAATGTAAGCAGCTTCAGATTCTAATTTGTACTTTAAACAAAATCAGAATATGCAAATGTATTATTCTGAGCTATTTAGCAGTTATTGTATTTTAAAAGTTGTCAGTTATAGGGCAATAGATGGAAATGTTTTACATTAAATGTGAAAAGATGTCAGTTATTTTATACATTAGTATAAGCTTTTAAAAGACGTCAAGCTATTTTTTCTAAGTTTGTGTGCCTAAATATATATTTATATCAAAGCATATATACATGCACAGGTACATTAATAGATACATAATTGTGTGGGTATTAATGCATACAAATACACATACAACCACATACATAAATTTAAATATACATATATGTATAGTATATTTGCTATCCAAATTTGTCATTTACTTATAAATTTATGGAGTCAGGTAGTGTGATGAAGTAGACAAGAGTCCTGGTCCTGGTGTCAGGAGGAATTGAGTTTATATCAAATCTCAGACATTTAATAGTTGCTTAGTCATGGGCAAGTTATTCAACCCTATTTATCTCAAATCCACATCTCTAAAAGGAACTAGAGAAGGAAATGTAATCACTCCAATATCTTTGCAAAACTAACAAACAAACAAATAAACAAACAAAGCCCCTAATTGGGGTCATAAACAGTTGAACATGACTGAAGCATTGCAATGGCAAAAATATACACATATTCATAAATGAGATTTGATATTTAAATATATATATGAAATAAATTCCAATAATGATGATTGAACTCATTTAGCAATAATTCTGAATCATGTGCAAATTTCTTAAATAAAATCTTAGCAAAATGATTACAACAAGCTAGGATAATACATTTTGACCAAGTAGGATTTATTACAGGAATGCAGGGTTGGTTCAATATTAGGAAAATTGTTAGTATAATTAATTATATCAACAACAAAACTATCAGAAAATATATGATTATATCAATAGATGCTGAAAAGGCTTTTGAAAAAATACAGCACCCATTCCTAATAAAAATACTAGAGAGTGTAGGAATAAATGGTTTGTTCGTTAGAATAATAAGTACTATCTACCTGAAACCATCAACAAGCCTTATATTTAATGGGGAGAGGCTAGAGACATTGCCAGTAAGATCAGGGGTGAAACAAGGATGCGCATTATCACCCCTACTATTCAATATCATTTTAGAAATGAAGGCATTAGAATTGGGAAGCAAGAGACAAAACTCTTACTCTTTGCAGATGACATGATGGTTTACCTAGAAAATCCCAAGAAATCATTCAAAAAAAACCTACTGGAAACAATTACCAATTTTAGCAAAGTTGCAGGATATAAAATAAAGCCTCTACTTTTCTATATATGATTAGCAAGATATAGCAGGAAGAGCTAGAAAGAGAAATCCCATTCCAAGTAACTTCAGACAATATAAAATACCTACGAGTCTATTTGCCAAGGCAGACTCAGAAACTTTTTGAAAACACTTACAAAACACTTCTCAAACAAATTAAATCAGATTTAAATAACTGGGAAAACATCAACTGCTGATGGATAGGTTCAGCTAATATAATAAAAATGACAATTCTACTAAAACTAAACTACCTGTTTAGTGCCATACCGATCAAAATTCCATAAAATATTTTAATGAGTTAGAAAAAGATATAAGTAAATTCATATATGAAATAAAAAGTCAAGAATTTCCAGGGGTTCAATGAAAAAAATTGCAAAAGAAGGTGGTTTAGCCCTACCAGTTCTAAAATTATATTATAAGCCATCAGTCATCAAAACTATCTTGTATTGGCTAAGAAATATAGTGGTGGACCAGTGGAATAGACCAGGTGTAATAGCAGGAAATGATTATAGTAATCTGCTGTTTGATAAACCCAAAGAGTCTAACTATTGGGATAAAAACTTTCTTCAGTAAAAACTTCTGGGAAACTTGGAAGTTAGTATTGAAGAAACCTAGATTGGAGCAGCACCTCACACCCTATACTAAGATAAGATCCAAATGGATACAGGATTTAGACATAAAAAACAATATTATAAGCAAACTAGAAGATTAAGGACTAGTTTGCCTGTCAGATCTATGGAAAGGGAAGCAGTTTATGACTAAGGAAGCAATGGAGAACATCACAAAAAACAAACTAGATGATTTTGATTACATTAAATTAAAATGTTTTTGCACAGACCAAACCACTGTAACCAAGATTAAAAGAAATGTAGTAAACTGGGAAACAATCTTTACAAATATTTACAACTCATTTATAAAATATACAGAGAACTGAGTAAAATAAAAAAAAAGTTATTCCCCAATTGACAAATTGTTAAAGGATATGCAAAAACAATTTACAGGTGAGGAGCTCAAAGCAATTCACAGTCATATAAAAAATTGCTATGTCATTACTTATTAGAAAAATGCAAATTAAAGCTTCTCTGAGGTACCACCTCACACCTCTCAGACTGGCCAATATGGTCAGAAAGGACAATGATCATTGTTGGAAGGGTTGTGGGAAATCTGGGACACTATTACATTGTTGGTGGAGCTGTGAACTCATCCAACCTTTCTGGAGAGCAATTCGAAACTAAGCCCAAAGGGAAACAAGAATGTGCATATCCTTTGATCCAGCAAAACCACTACTGGGTCTATACCCCGAAGAGATGATGAAAAAGAGTCAAAACATCACTTGTACAAGAATATTCAGAGCAGCCTTGTTTGTGGTGACAAAGAATTGGAAATCAAGTAAATGTCCTTCAATTGGGGAATGGTTTAGCAAACTGTGGTATATGTATGTCATTGAACAGTATTATTCCATTAGAAACTAGAAGGGATGGGCATTCAGGGAAGCCTGGAGGGATTTACATGAACTGATGCTGAATGAGATGAGTAGAACTAGAAACACACTGTACACTCTATCAGCAACATGGGGGAGATGATCAACCTTGATAGACTCCCACATTCTATCAGTGAAACAATCAGAGACAATTTGGAGCTATCTCCAATGGAGAATACCGTTTGTATCCAGAGAAAGAACTGTGGAGTTTGAACAGAGACCAAGGACTATTACCTTTAATTTAGAAAAAAAAATTTCTATCTTATTGTCTGATTTTGCTATCTCTTATACTTTATGTTTCTTCCTTAAAGATATGATTTCTCTCTCTTCACATTCAATTTGGATCAATGTATACCATGTAAACAATGTGAATACTGGCAAAGTGCCTTCTGGGGTGGTGGGGGGGAGGGAAGTAAGATTAGGGGGAAAATTGTAAAACTCAAAATAAATAAAATATTTAAGTAAAAAAAAATAATTCTACATCATGGTGAGGGGAAACAAGGAAGTGAAATTCATTGCTCCACTTCCCCTGGTGAGGTAGAATGGATTGAAAAATTCTCTTCAATTTAAAGGAATATTTTTAGCTAACTTTTAGCAAAAGGCAGTCTCAAAACCAAGCATAACTTTGTCTTCTATTCAATTCATGTTTGAATAATCTTGATCATTCTACATATAAAATCAGTATGATATAGAAAAAAACATAGAAAAAGGAATCATGATTTAGTCTAATCTTTATTTGATCACTTAGCTATTACTTTGTTTGATTACAGAAAATTTATATGAGTCTATGACAACTATTTCTTTTAAACAACATAATTAAACTTGGTAGTCTCTAGTTGCTTTTAGTTCTAAATCCTATAATAACTATTTCAGTACAGTGATAAAACTGTTTTATAGTAAAATAATGTGGATTCAAATCCTCCTCTAAAATCTGTTTGAAATTGGTCAAATATTTTGTTAAGCCTCAATATCTTAATATATAAATCAGGGAGTAGAACTTAACTATCTTTGCATACCCTTCCATATTTTATGTCTTTAAATAAAATCATGAAATCTGTATGTTACTTTCATTGCGAAAAATATGACTTTGAATATCATGATATACTGTTTTGAGTAAGTTAAAAATAGTAGTTACTAATTATTCCTTTGCTTTTCACTGTCTTGGGGTGGGGGGGAGGGAAGGAAGGATGGCAAAAACATTTGAAATCCATAAATTTGAAAGTGAATTAATGATGACAAAATACTTTTATATATAAGAAAGATAAAATAAAATTTCAATTGAAAAAAT
This sequence comes from Macrotis lagotis, assembly GCF_037893015.1. Taxonomy (NCBI): domain Eukaryota; kingdom Metazoa; phylum Chordata; class Mammalia; order Peramelemorphia; family Peramelidae; genus Macrotis; species Macrotis lagotis. Next base: position 770,237,317 of record NC_133658.1, on the reverse strand, counting down.
AAATAAATAAAATATCAAGTACTTGAGATATTAAAGTCCTTGAGATGATAGCTAAGAATAGAGAATAAATGATATAAATACAAACATATGTTTTATATCCAAGAAAGCAAGCATAAATTAAGAGAGCATCTAGAGTATAGCAGTAAGAAGAAGAAATTTCAGGTAGGGAGAGCATATGAACCTATTTTTATTCATTAATATGCGTTTACATTCTGTAGAGGGAAGGGATAAAATAATTGATGCCCAGATCAGAGCAGTAGTGAATTATGCATGAAAAGAGGAGCTTTGATCACAACGAAAAAATACATAATTTATACAATTTCTTCCCTAAAATTCTTCCCCCCCCTCAAGTTACAACCATCCACATACATACAGGCATACACAATGGCACAAGTACCCACTCATGTACCTGTCCAGGCACTCACACACTTGTATATGCAGATATACAAAGGAAAAAAAACAGGCAGTGTTTGAAGAAGTTCAAAAGCAGAGGGACCTCTTCATGGTTTTCTTCAACCATAAGGAGACAATGATGAAAACGGAACTCACAGACTATTTCTCAATCTTGTTTAGTGTGTCTGACTCTTTGAGACTTCATTTTTTTTTCTCACATATACTGGAATAAGTAATTATTTTGTGAGGGAGTGAGGCAAACAGGATTAAGTGAATTACCTAGAGTCCCACACCTAGTATCAGAAAAATTATTTTCACTCAAAAGTTACTCTTCTTGATTCCAACTCCAGTGCTCTATCCACCATATCACCTAGCTGACAATACTGAGTGACTACTGTGTAGCCATATTATGATGCACTGTTTAGGATACAAGTCAGGAGAAAACCGGATGAGAATTAATCATCATAGATTAGTGGGGGAATTGATGATTTTTAGCAATATGTGAAAAAGTAAACATTTTGTTGTACTTTCAAAACCTTGATGAAGATTTTGAAGACTTTTGATGTACTGGGCAATATCTCTGTGCTCTTGCTTCTGAAAAGATATAGATTTGGAATATATATATGTGTGTGTGTGTGTGTGTGTGTGTGTGTGTGTGTGTGTGTGTGTGTGTGTATGCAGATATCAACAAGATCCAGGATCAATTTTTTCATACCACATCATTTTTGGAATGTTTCAACTGATTTCTCATTATGATCTTCTTCTGAAAAACTCTTGGAAAACAACTACTCAGTTTATAGTTTGGAATCTCTGGATATGAATCAGAGTGAAATTTATTGAGTTATGTAGACAGAAAACCTTGGTATAAGATGCAAAAACAGTCAACTATATGTAGTAGCTGTATAATAATGAATGGTTTATAACCTGTTTTATATAAATTATTTCATTTACTTCTCAACTCCATGAGGTAGATGTAATTTATATGCATATTTTACAGAAGCAAAAAGTTATATTGAGAGGATAAATGACTCATTCAGAATCATTCAGTTAGGGTTGAGCATTACATACACATAGGGTTTTCTAACTCCTAGCTAGACTTATTCACTAAGCCATCCAGTTATCTAATTATCATTATTATGACACCTTAAGAAAATGGATGAATGATCTTATTTTTACTATGAATAGTTTCCTCCTATGTGAAATGTGAATGATTAAACTGATACCATTTACCATCTAGGACTATTTTGAGAATTTGTTGTAATATTTAATAAATTTATTATCAATAAGTTACTATTCACAATTAATAGAAAAGAAAGGTAACTTGATTATATTATGAATTAATTGTATTTTCCCAAGTCTTGAGGGAAGCATCTCCCTAAGGCTGTGTGGTCATTTTCAATTCTTTAAGTGTAGAGACTTTTTTTCTTTTTTTAATATTTTATTTATTTAAGGCAATAGGGTTAAGTGACTTACCCAAGGTCACACAGCTAGGTAATTAGTGTCTGAGGCACATTTGAACTCAGGTCCTCCTGACTCCAGGGTTGATGCTCTATCTACTGAGCCACCTAGCTGCCCAAGACTTTTTTCTTAATTAAATTCTATACCTTACTCTTTGTCTAACACTCTTCTATGTAAATCACATGCTTAAAAAAGTGGCTTGCAAGGGCAAAATAATTAATATCTTTCCTTGAATAAATGATCATTTTTGAGGTTAGTTTTTTCTCTTCCTTCTTTAATATTGTCTAAGCATAAGTGAAAAATTCAGAATTTTTAGAATTAAAATTCATAATTCCTTTTTATTATAATGGCTATTTTTTCCTGCAGTTTTCAGTTATTTTATGCACAAATGTCTGTACACTTACAAACAATGGTTTGATTATTAATTCTCAATAATTGATATATTTTGTTATTTTTTACATATTTTATATGTAACATTTCTATTTGTGGGAGAACTACATGATTCAACTGATTTAACTTCTGAATTTTTAAAATAATATTTTTGTTCCTAGCTTGAGTCTTCCTTGAAACCAGGAGAAGTCCCACTGAATATGTATCCAATTTATTTCATTCACCCTAATTTATTTCTTCTTTTAACATTGTAAGCTCAGGTTCACTGTAAGCATGAAAGCTAAAAAGACAATAGACACAGAGCATGCTTTATTAAATTTGACCACAAGCAAGAGGAGAAACAAAGTCCCTCAAAAATAGCTCTTGGAGAACCCTTTCAGAACACATCCAACAAAACCGTACTCTCTGATGTCCCCAATTTTCTTCACAATTGATGTGATTTACAGTGCCTTGGAAGAAATAAGCATGGTTTATTCTCCTGTTAGCACTCTGCAATATATAATTCTAAACTTCACTGTGACAATTTTAATTAAATCCTTATAGTACAAGTTGTAGGGCTTACCAGGTCCAAGAGAAACTGTAAATCTTCTTTCTATGGCAATCACTCTATGTTTCCTATGTTTGCATTGTAATTTGTTTTGGGTTCATTGTAAGAACTAAAACTAAAAAAAGTCATTAGACACAGGATACATTTTATTTAATCTGACCTCAAATGAGTACTAAACTCTTGGATTAAGACAGTGTGAGATCATACTCTTTTGAAAGGTATGTTAATGTATATGCTTTGCAGGCAAAGTTTTTCATTTTCATGACAAAAATCAAGGCTATGATACTGCATTTTCTTGTCAATATTTGTTTCCTCTCTCTACACTCAAGGTTGGGAAAGTATTTCTTAGAAATTTATTCACTTTTATTTCTCTGGACATTTATTACTTTTTCATGGACAGAAATTGCAATTAAAATTCTTAAAATTTTATATTCCTAATCTTTGTTCATCATTGGAAATACATTTGGGAAGAATCAAAAGAGGATTTTTATGCCAGGAAAAATGATGAGGGCCAGATAGATTTAAACCTTCAATTTTTTTGAAAGCACTGTCTTTGGTTGGGAGTTAATATCTATATAAGATAATTATTGATTCTATGTTACTATTTCCCTGAACAGAGAGAATACATACTTGGATTCTCCCAGATGATGTGTCAGGACTGAATTGAACTATTGACACCATCTGAGCTTACAATGAGGAAGGTTCTTCATAATCCTTCAGGGCAGGATATGAGAAGGAAACTACATTGAGAATGGATGTACAATAGGGGAAATTGGGCAGTTAGATGGAACAGGAGATAGAGCACTGGTTTGGGAATCAGAAAGACCAGAGTTCAAATCCACTTTCAGATACTTGACACATACTAGTTGTGTGAACTTGGGCAAGTCACTACACCACGATTGCTTTATATCCAGAGCCATCTCCAGGTATCCTGATTCACTGTATTGAAATGACTGCAGAAGAGAAAGTGAGACTGTTGACTTAGCACAACAATCTCTCATTCAAATCTAATTCAAGTGTTTGTTATGACACTGTCTTCCTGACATCATGATCTTCTTTAAGAACAAAGGACAAACATCATCAGCAAGGGGAATCACCCTGTATATAACAAAAACAAAAGCAATCAAACAAAAACCAAATAACAAAAACCTGAGGATGTGCAAGAGTAAAACAGACTATTGACATCCTTACCACCCACATACCAAAACAATGTCATATCTTTGGAAAAAAGAGAAAAAAACCTAGACAAGTATGCTAGTGTCATTGCAATCAATATCTAAGCAGAGTCAAAATGGCAGAATAAAGATAGGGACTCACTTTAGCTCTCCTTCAAGATATCTTTGAATTATTACTTTAAACAAGTTTCAGTATGTCAACCCACCAAAAAGACAGAATCACACAATTTTTTGGATAAAAGAAACTTAGAAGCTTGGGTGGAAATTTTCTGTTGCACCAGCATGAGAGGGACTTAGTGCAGATCAAGCCATAACAAACCAGGAACAGGTCTTGGAATGACTGAATCACTGGTAAAAGAACTGGTGTCCAGATATCCCAGACTAGTAATGCCAAAGAGAAATTAGAAGGTCAACAGGAAAGATTTGTTGCACTGGGTGAGAGCAGAGCACAGTCCAGCAAAGGTCCTGGTAGCACAAACCAAACTCAAAGAAACCAGGCGCTACTCTTGGAGTCATTGAATCGGAAGAAGTAGTGGCTGCTTCTGGAATCCTCTGCCCACAGAACATAAGGCAGATGAGCATCTGATCAGAAGGAAATTGCAGGGGTCTCTTTATTACTAACTTTGAGTCATCATTCTGTTGGTTTACAGATATTTAGATCTGGGTCACACAGTCCAGAGTAGAAATTCCAGGACAAGAAGGAACCCTAATACACAATAGCATATAGCTTAAGGGGGAACAAGAACTCTCCTCATAGACTCAGGACGCCTTTGGTCAATTCAGATTAGAATACAGGCTACAAAAGGAGTAAAAACCTCCCCTCAGATAATACCATCTTGGAAGAATGGAAAAATTACAGGTTACTAGAAGCATATCTGAAAACAGATACACAAAACCCCAGAAGTTTTAGAAATTGCCCTCTGTACTTTGGAAGCAGATCCCTATTTTAACAGAGTTTAAAGTCAAGGATAAGACTTGAAAAATGAGCAAACAGAATAGATTCTGACCGTAGGAAGTTACTATGGTGATCAGGAAGATCAAAACAAGCACTCAAAAGAAGATAAAATGTTAAAATCCCAATAATCAAAACATTCAAGAAGCATATGAGTAGGGTTAAGGTCATAGAATAACTCAAAAAAGACTTGTAAATCAAGTAAGAGAGATAAAGAAAAAATGGGGAACAAAGAGAAATGCAATAAAATCAAGGAAAAAAGTGTCCACAGCTTGATAAAAGCAACATGAAAATACTGATACCTTAAGAAGCAGGAAAGATCAAATTATAAAAGTACAAAGCATCAAAATGAGGGAAGGTGTTAAAAGGTAAAATTGATCAAATGGGAAAGGAAACATGGAAGATCATTAAGGAAAATAATTCTTTAAAAAATAGAATTGAGGAAACAGAAGGTAATGATTTTGATTTTTTTGTGATTTCAAGAAATAATAAGACAAAGCCAAAACAAATGAAAAAATACAAGACAATGTGGAATATCTCATTGGAAAAACAACTGACCTGGAAAATATATCTATCTAGAAGAGACCATTTAAAAAATGAAAAGCCATGTTCAAAAAAGAACCATATTTCAAGAAATTAGCAAGGAAAACTATCTTGTTTTTCTAGAACCAGAGTAAAAATGAAATTCAGAAGTATTCAACAATCAGCTTCTTAGAGAGATGCCAAAATGAAAACTCCCAGGAGTATTATAGTCAAATTCCAGAACTTCCAATCAAGGAAAAATATTGCAAGACTCCAAAAAGAAGGAATTAAAGAATTGTGGAGTCACAATCAGGTTAACACAAGATTTAGCAAACTTATACATTAAAGGATCCTTGGTCTTGGGATACAATGTTCTAGAGGGTAAAGGAGCAAGAATTGCATCCAATAATCAACTAGTAAAACTCAGTATATTTCTTCTGGGATAAAATTGCATGTTTAATGTAAAAAAGGACTTTCAGTCATTCTCAATGAAATGACCAGAGTTGAATGGAAAAATAACTTTCAAATACAATACTCAATAGAAGCAAAAAAAAGGGTACTTAATAATGATTTAAATATTTGCATTTCTACATCGAAAGATGATACTTGCAAATAATAAGAATTTTCTCATAAGTCACAGAGGCAGAGAAAGAAATGAGATTGACTTGAATGTGAATATGTATTGAATATGAAAGGATGATAGCTAAAAGTAAAATTAAATGATGAGTGAAGAATGCACTGGCAGTAAGGAAAAAGAAAGGTAGAATGGGATAAATTATTACAAAATAGGCAAGAAAAAGCTTTTTCATTAGAGGGGAAGACAGGAGAGGTAAAGGAGAGTGAATGGACTTCCTTAACAGAACAAACTCAAAGAGGGAATAATATGCACATTCAATTGGGCATAGACACCTACAAGAATGGAGCAGACGGGGATAAAAGAAGAAGTTGATAAAGTGACAAATTGGAGGAAAAGGTTGTCAGAAGGAAAACACATTTGAGCAATTGTATGATAAAAGGAGAGGTAAGAATTATCAGGGGTAAACAGGATGGAGAAAAAGACAGCAATGGTAAATGTAAAAAAAACCTTTTGAATCAGGTCTCTCTGATCTCATATCTCAAGTATATAGAGAACTAAGTCAAAAATAAAAAATAAGAGCCATTTTTCTGATGAATGATCAAAGGATATGAGAAAATTTTGGATGAGATAACCAAGGTTTCTATCTAAAGCTTTATCTATCTATCTAGCTATGAAGTCAAGTTTTGACTCACTAATAATTTGAAAAATACAAATTAAAATGATATTGAGGTGTTACTTTATTCCTGTTAGATTGGTTAATAGGACAGAAGAGAATGGCATATGTTGGAGGATATGTGGGGAAAATGAGACATTAATGCACTCATGGTGGATTTATGAACTCATTAAGTCATTCTGTAGAGCAGTTTGTAACCGTGGGAAGCCAAGCAAATAATCTAACCTAGTAATGCCACTACTAAGTCCATGTCCCAAAAGAATGTTTTTAAAAAGAAGAAAAATAACCAATATGCACAAAAATATTTATAGTAGTTCTTTTCTGGTGGCACTGAGATGGACATTTAGGAGTTACTCAATAATTTAAGAATGACTGAAAAAATTGTAGAATGTTGCAGTCATGGAATACTTTTCTGCTATAAGAAATGATGAGCGGCATGCTCTCAAAAAATCCAGAAAATATACATCCTTTGAAGCAAAGTAATATGTAATGTGTACAAAGATGATCAGATGTGAATGATGAAACTATTCTCAGGTATACAACAATCCAAGAAGGATATATAAAGGATATATGATTTAAAAAGTTATTCATCCCCAGAGTGTCTGAATGTAAAATGAAATATTTTTATCCCTTTTTTATCCCTTATGTTTCTTGACTTTTCATTTTATTTTTTCCTTTCACAGCATGAATATTATGAAATTGCTTTGCTTGATGACACATAAAATATATACAATTAATAATCTTCTTTAGGGATAGTGAAGGGACTGGGGAAGGATGAAGGGAGAGAATTTGGAACTCAAAATTTTAAAAATGAATGCTAAAATAGTTTATTTTTAAGATACTGGAAAAATAATAAAAATGTTAGAGAAAAAAGAAAAAAGAAAGGAAACATTACATGGTTTGGAATTCAGATTTTTCTACTTTCTAATGCTTTGAACTAGGTTTTACATTCTTAATCTGCAAACATTAAGGAGTTGTAATAGATTGACACAGTATTCATTATAACTAAACATATAATTCCATGATAAATAATAATTTTAAAATTAATAGATTGAATGTATAATGTTTCTATTATTTAATGATAAGGGTCAATTCTGCCATAAACTATTGAGATTGAAATATAATGAGGACAGAAATATTTGGAGTGAGAGTCATTTTAATCCTAAAATATATGAACTAGAATATTATTCTAATTAAAAATGTTATTATAGAAAATATGTCAGGATCTAATTTGAGGAATAATGTTAGAACAATTGAACATTTAACAAATCAGAGGTATTATTTTAATTGTCAGTGGTACCAAAAATTCTTTTCAAAGTCACATATAAAATTTTATACGTTGAGTAAAATTTTAGACTGATTTTAATGTTTGAAGTGTTTTCTGGTAATGGTGAAAATTTATTTGTTTATTTTTATTTTTTTATTTTTTTAGATTTTTGCAAGGCAAATGGGATTAAGTGGCTTGCCCAAGGACACACAGATAGGTAATCATTAAGTTTCTGAGGCCAGATTTGATCTCAGGTACTCCTGACTCCAGGGCTGGTGCTTTATCCACTGTGCCACCTAGTTGCCCCTAACTTTTACCTTTCAATAAATTTCTCTATGCCAAAAATTTTTGCTTTTGCCAGTTGAAATAGCTTTCAAAAGATATCAAATGTAATAAAATACCTTTTGTCTCTACATTATATTTGACCTATTTGAAAAACACAAAATCATAATGTTCACTCATAATCTTTTCATCATCATGATCATCACCTTCCAAACAAAAGTTTAAATTTATTTTTCAAAAATTCACTTATCTTTTGTACTTTTCCTAACTACACATAAAGATATTTCCTTACATTATTTTTAAATATTTATTTTTTTCTAATAATATACATTTCTAGGATGGGGAAAGGAAAAAATGATATTTTTGTTGCATATTTTTGAAGAATAACAAGTTATACATAGTATGTTAAAGTTTCACATGTAATCATCTTTTTGTTATATCATGTTAAGGCCAAGTTTATTTTATTTCATGAATTAAAAATAAAATTTAATGATTTTTATTGTTTGTTTTTTCAAGGCAATGGGATTAAGTGACTTGCCCAAGGTCACAAAGGCAGATAATTATTTAGTGTCTGGTTGCAAATATGAATGCAGGGTTGAGATGATTTCAGGGTCAGGAGTCTATCCACTCTGTCACTTATCTGTCTCTTAAGCAAAAATTTTAAAAATTAATTAGTAGATGGCCATTCCCTTTATACTTAAAAAATAAGTTCATGAATAGAAGGACTATATCAATCTGAAACTACTTCAAAAGAAGACTAATTTTCATTTTTCTCCAGATATCTAATGTTTTTTTCTCTTTTGAAAATTATTTATTTTGGTAAAGTATTTGTACATAAAACAAACCCATATAAATCATCAACATTTCTATATATTTTGATTAAATATTTTTGATTTTGATTAAATTAAAGAGATAGAAAGAGAAATTTCACTTAAATCAATTGTGGCCTAAATAAAAATTTGTGAATCTACCTCACAAGAAAAAGACCCAGAAACTATATGAACATATTACAAAACAGTTTTCACACAAAATCAATTTGAAATAATTGGGTAAATATCAAATGCTCATGAATAGACTGAGCTAATATAATAAAAATTGCAATTCTCCTTAAATAAAATCCTTTATTCATTGTCATACTAATCAAACAAACATAAATCATTTTACATAACTAGAAAAAAACAACAAAATTCATCTAGTAAGTAAAGAATATCAAGGGAATTAATAAAGAAATACAAAGGAAGGTGATCTACTTAATTTGATAAAAAACTATATATTATAAAATGACAGTTGTCAAAACTTTCCGTGACTGGCTAAAGAAAAATAATAGATTAGTGTAATAGATTAGGTACAAAAGAAACAGCCATATTTCTCTACATTAATAAGCAGTTTAATAAACCCAAAGACTTGAACTTCTGGGATAAGAATACAATATTTGAGAAAAACTGTTAAGGAAAACTGGAAAATAGTATGACAACAGACATAGACCAATATCTCAAACCATATGCCAAAAGAGGTTAAAAATGGGAATAAAATTTAGGCTTGAAGGATGTTGTCATAAACCAATTAGAAGAATAAAGAATAGTTTATCTGGTAGAGCTATAGAAAGGGGAGGAGTTTATGACCAAGCCAGAGATAGAAAATATTTTAGCAAAATGAAAAAAATCTGACTACTTCAAATTGAAAAGATTTTCCTCAAATAAAACCAATGCAAACAAAATTAGAAGGAATGCACATAGCTGGAAAACAATTTTCACAGCTAGTGTTTCTGATAAAGGCATCATTTCTAAAATATATAGGAAACTGAGTCACATGTATATTATCCTTTGATTTGATTTAATTTAATTATTTTAGATATCTTCCCTTCAGATTCAACTCACACCACTTTTAACTGCTCTGATAATGAGACAGTTATTTGGGCTATAAATATCATCTTTCTTTATAGGATTATAAACTATTCAACAGCATTAAGTCCTTTACTGTTTTTCTTTCATGTTTGCTTATTTATTCAAAATCTCATATTTGAGATTCAAATTCTCCATTCAGTTCTGATTTTTCGTTAGGAAAATTTGATAGTCCACTATTTCATTAAATATTCACTTTTCCCATAAAAAAGTAAGCTCAATTTCTGCTGGGTGATTGATTCTTGAGTGTAATACAAGCTCTTTGGCCTTCCAGAACATCATATTCCATGCCCATGATCCTTTAATGTAGAAGATATTAAATTTGGGTTATAGTCCCTGTGGTTATACTATACTTGAATTGTTTCTGTCTGGATATTTTCCATATTTTCTCCTTGACCTGAGATCTCTGGAATTTGACAATAATTTTTTTCTGGAATTTTTCATTCTGGGATTTCACTTGCTATTTTACTTTCTGTTTGTAGACTATCAGGACAATTTTCCTTGATAATTTCTCCAGAGAAATTGACTAGAAATTGACTAGGCTCTTTATTTGATCATGGATTCATTTTGGTTTTGATCTTTGGCTCAATTCTAATTTTTAAGAATTATTTTCTTCAATGAACATTTGTACCTCCTTTTCCATTTGATCAACTTTGATTTTTAAAGCAATCTTATCCTCATTGACTTTTTGTGCCTCTCTTTCTGCTTGATCTTGTCTTTATATACTTTAGTATAGGTTTTAGTATCTCCTTTACCAAGCTGTTGACTGTTTTTCCTTTTTTTGTTTTCTCACTCTCATTTCCCTTCCCAGTTGCTTTTCTACCTGCTTCTCACTTGCTTTTCAAAATCTTTTTTTGAGCTCTTCCATGGTGTGAAATCAATTCATATTTTTCTTGTAGACTTTGGATGTAGAAGATTTCAGGTTGTTATCTTCTGAGTTTTTGTCTTCTTTTCATCAAAGTAATTTTCTGTGATCAGAGTTGTTTTATTTTTAATAAATTTTTTCCTGTTTATTCATTTTCTCAGCTTATGACATGACTTTACCTTTTTTTAAAAAAGGTCTCTTCTTCCAGGGTGGTAGGTTCACTCTGGGATTTTGTTCAGTTGTTTTCAGAGATAGTTCTAGTGATCTGAAAGTTTTCAATTCTTCCGAGGTAATATGATCTAAGGTAAGGTGTTTACTACTCTTCTGGCCTATGATCTATTATGTAAGTCATGACAAATAATCTTTTCTTCCCCAGGAAGAAGAGTCCTGCTCCCCTGAGGCAGCAAACTCTGTTGTGCTAGTGTTCCTACTCTCCCTGAGACTCCAGCCCAAGACTGTGACCTAGAACCAAGTATGGGAAAATCAACAAGAGTCCTGCCTCAGTTCTAGGAAAGACAGCCCTGCAATCTCCTTTTGACCACTTTTTGTTCTGTGGGATATGATTCTTGGAAACAGCTATTGCTACTGATCCATTGTTTCCCAGGGTTTGTTACTGGTTTGATGAGACTGTGGTTACCATGGCATAACCTGCTTTGGATTCTATTAGAATGCACTCTGCCCCCCCACTATGGAGATGGACCTTTCGTGCTAATCTTTTAAGTTGTGTTTGGAATCTTTGAGAAATTGTCACTGCTGCCACTCATTATATTGCCCTGCCTGCTACCCATTCCTAGATTGTTAGGGTGGGTCTGCACTGGTGGGGTCTGAGCTATAACATTCTCCCTATGGTGAGTAACATTTGCTTCTGACCTTCTAAGTTGTTTTAGGCTAGAAAATCATATCACTCCAACTTTTTGTGGGTTCTGTTACTCTAGAATTTGTTTGGAGTAATTACTTAAATGTAATTGAAGGGTTTTGGAAGAGAACTCAAGTCCCTGACTTAACTTTGCTAACTTGACTCTATCTCTTCCATAGAAGTATTAAAAAATTTTATTTCAATTTGAATACCAAAGTGGAATTATTATTTTCTTGTTGTCCAGGCTTAGTCAAATTCCAAGTGACTCCTTTTAAAAATAAAATCCACTGACCACATGATTTAAACAAAAAGGCTACACAATGTCAAATTGCAAAAGTTTCCTCAACTTTCACATTCTTTTTTATTCATAATACAGTTGTGTTGATTTTTAAATGTTTTCAGGGCTTATATGGAAGTAGTGTTTTGAAAGTTATATTGGCTTTCATGTGCTTAGAGTAGAAGAAATAGAGAGAAAATCATTTTTAAAACCTTTTTTTTTTTGACAGGGGAAATGCTAGGAACTTCCACAAAGGAGAGAAAAGTGGAAAAGAGGGAAGGGCTTATGAGAAAGATCAGACATTCTGTCTTAGTCTTATTGAATTGGATGTGATAGGGAGACATTTAAAAGATGTCTGGGAGACAGATAGAGATAAGGGACTAGACAGAGGCAAAGAGGTCAGAAACAAGAGAGCTAAAGCTGGCAGTCATCTATATAAAGATAAATTCTGCAAGGAAATGAGAGCTCTCTCACAGAAAGAGAATTAGAAGGAAGAAATATGAGTGGGTGCAAAATAAAAATTGGCAGAGGAGCAACCAAATGAGACTTTGAGGTATTATGATTAAACAAATAATAATTTAGTCAAATATTATCATCTCTTAAATTTGTGAATTGACTAGAACACTGATGAATCAGACCACTCTGCATTCTATTCCTCCTTCCCAGTATTAGCCATTACCAAAAGTGAGAAAGAGGTAAGGCTTATATTCAGGTACATGTTATCTTTTCTTTTACATACTCCAACAATGTGCTATTTCTTTAGAATCACAGATTTTGAACTGGAGGGACCTTAGAAATCATTTAGTTCAACCTTATCCTTTTACAAATGAGAAGACAGAGACCAAGAGAGATTAGGCAGCTTGTCAAAGGTCACCTTAATGGCAAAAAAGGAGTTAGAAAACATGTAAAGCTCCAAGTCTGATTTCTTTTAACTACTATATAATGCTTTGTACACAACCTTATTAGCCTATTACATACATACATCTAATCAACCCTGATTTCTATTCCAAGCTTTAGAACAATCATCTTTTATTCTAATTTCCTTTTCAAGATTACAAAAATTATAAAGCTGAAAAATATGGATGGACAACTTTAAATGTTCCCTTGCTATTAACAAATCAAGTCTTGTGAAAGTCTTGATAAATTAACAACAAAAGAGCAAAGATTTGTGAAACTTGGCTTTACCAGGCAGGATGCATGTTAAATTAAAAATAATTAATTTATAGAAGTAATAATGCTTATAGGACCAATAGCTGGCCTGGAAGCCAGGAAGTCCAGAGTTCAAGTCAGACTTTTGAAAATACTTTCAATTTGACCTTGAACTTTATTACCATCTCAGTGCTCTGGGTAATTCTCTAAGACTATAAATTGTGGGGTGGAGGGGGAATGATGACATATATCAGCAAAAGAAGTCTACTCATGGAAAGTTAGTGTTCTCTGGTGGGTAGGATAACAGACTCTAAATCAGAAAATCTGAGTTCATATCTATCTACATAAATAAAATTTGGATGTGTGTGCGTGTATACAATAGTTTTTATTTATTCCTAAATGTTACAATTCTATCTCCTTTTTTTATCCTCTTTAGTTGAAACTATTGGTTTTTCCCTTAGTGAAAAGACTGAAGGTCACTTTATGAGATTTCTCTGCCCTTTCTACACTTACCTTAGTGTTCTCAGTGTTCCCATTCATTTTCTCCTTCTTCCCTTTACTCTAAAGAATGAACTAATCCTGTTTTCTTGAGAATGTAAAACCTTCATTAGTATTTTTAATCCTTCTAGTTATATTTCTGGTTCTGTCACAACCATCACTCAGAGTCTCAAATTATTTTATATAATTTTATGAGTTGTCTCCCTGTTCTGAATGTAAGTTTCTGGGAGGGGAAAGGAGTTTAAAATTTTTTCTGTGTCTTTAGAACCTAATTCAATTTCTGGAATATATTGTGATTAATAAAGTTTTTTTAGGTTTTTGTAAGGCAAATGAGGTTAAGTGGCTTGCCCAAGGCCACAGAGCTAGGTAATTATTAAGTGTCTGAGACCGGATTTGAACCCATGTATTCCTGCCTCCAGGACCGGTGCTTTATTCACTGTGCCACCTAGCCGCCCCCGATTAATAAATTCTTGCTTATCAAATGATCACATTTCCTTCTGTATTGTTTATTCAGCCATGTCACACTCATGTAGCTTCAGTCTCAAAAATTAAAAAAAATACTTTTCCCTTTATTCTTCCAAATATAATCCTTTATCAAATTTGGCAGACATTTTATTGTCGTTGTTGAATTGTTTCACTCCTGTCCAACTCTTCTTGATACCATTTGAGTTTTCTTGTCAAAGATACTGAAGTATGGGGGCAGCTAGGTGGCACAGTGGATAGAGCACCAACCATGGATTCAGGAGGACATGAATTCAAATATGGTCTCAGACACTTAATAATTACCTAGTTGTGTGACCTTGTGCTAGTCATTTAACCTCATTGCCTTGCAGAAGGAAAAAAGAAAACAAAAGATTGAAGTGTTTTGTGATTTTCTTATCCAGCTCATTTTGCTTTCAGAAGAGTCAACTGAAACAGAAAAGTTAAAGTAATTTTTCCAGTTACACACATAGGAACTGTCTGAGACTGTATTTAAACTCAGATATTCCTGACTGCAAACTCATAATTTTAACCAGTGTACCAACTAATAAATTTAATGGCAGTCTTTTGGAAAATGTAATCTAAACACATTGTTTCTAATTCATTTATATTTCACATATATATATATATATATATATATATATACATATATATTAACCACTTGAAATTAATCTTCTGAAGTCTCCATTCAAACATTATGAATCTTTCCAATACTACTGATGATTAATTCTAAAATGGTGAAGAATAGATTTCATTAGAATCATCATTTTTTTAAATTCTTTTCTTTGCATGCAGCATATCAATCATACTTTCTATTTCATAAAAGACATTTAGTAACTATTTGTTGAATTA